>NC_061086.1:28391666-28694696 GCF_018902025.1 Drosophila willistoni | reverse complement strand
ACTTCAGAGAAGAAAATCGAGTGCCCAAACGATTTATTTCAATTTTGCTGTTCTTTAGTATGCACTGTGAGGGCACAGCGTATAAAACTCCAAGGATTGTCATATGTTTGTTGTATAATTAACATAAATATTTAGTTAGCCCATCTCTTTTTTTAAAGACTTTTTAAAAGAAAAACGCAGTCCAACTTATAAACTGGTCAATGACCAAAAAAAGGTCTAAACTCTAGTTTACAATAATACACTTCTACTTCATAATATACATACATATATAAAAGTTCTGATATCTTACAACTTAATCCCTCAGTGTACTTCAGGATTGCACTTATACAGAACCAAATTCACAATTTAATCATCTTTACTGAGCAGTGGAAAGATTTATACTAATTGTAAGCTTTTTCAGATGAAAACTGAAAGGTTTCAACTATGTTAACTAGATTTAATACAGATCAAAACCGTGAAAGGACTGTGATATGCAAAACTTAATTGTTTTTATTACTCTGTCTAAATACTCATGTCCAGCTAAGTGTAAAGTGAAATCTGTTTTAGTAATTTAGACGATCAATGGATACAAGCAAAATAATAGGAGGACTGTGAGGTAAATTTAATATTTCTTGTTGCTGAAATACTTCTTAAAATCTCAAAGTTTCTTGTTACTATGTGGTTTAATTAAATTATTTCCACAAGCCGACAGTAAAGGTTTAATAAGTATTTCCAATAAAACAAGCCTCATGTTTCAATATTATCCAGCATATTTCCACTATAATTGGAGTAGCAAATTGGGAGAGGATTTGCATAGAACATAATAAAGATGCAGGTGGGGGAAGGGGGATATAAAAATTAATCAATTTTGTAATAACCCAATTATTGTAAATGCTAACAACACAATTAGGCTGCTACTACAACGGTCAAATGACCACAATGAAGAACCATGACCACGCGGCCAAAACCAGGCATCAGCATCCCATATAGACAGGTATCCAATAGCTAACGTATTGGATATATGCTGCATAATAACAAACACAAACAATAACCAGTAAACAAACACACAAGCCGGGTTGCCAAATTGTTATAGTTTGTTCAAAGTGCGGGTGCATAATACGCGAATTTCATACATTATTCCAATGGCAGTGAAAACGGAATGGTAACGTACACATATAAATATTTTTATGCCAACGACAAAATTTGCATACGAAATATAGACCAAATTAAATTATGTTAATTTTTGGGGGCTCTGGTCAAATATTCAAATGAAATTCGAAATTTTTGTGATAAATCTTTATACCTACGGCTTAGCATAGGAAACTTGTAGCATTTAAGTTTTTATTGTATGCATTATGCTATTTCTTTAAAGGAATAAGGTAACGTGTTGAGCATTTTATTGTAATTAAAAAAAAATACTTTGAGTTATAAAAATCTATAGTAAATAAAGATAGAGATCAGCCTGATCCAATCGTTATATTATGCGGCTAAAAGTCAGAAGGTAATATATACCTATATAAAGGAGCTTCATGGTTCACTTATGTGACTAGATTAACAATTCTAATTGCATTTATAATTTCATTTAGACGTTATTTATTTTTGTGGTTTCTAATTTTTAGAATGTGACAAATTGCATGGCTCATTAAATGAATATTCAACATTTCTATTTGTATGCCAAAAAAAAAGAAAAGAAAAGCATAATTAATTGTTTTCAAAACTTGTGTCTTGTTTATTCATTTGAAAGAAACAGCTGGTTATATAAAAAATAGAATACTAATATATATAAGTACTCTAAAATCAATTCTTTATCAAATACGAACTTGGATCAAAAGTTTGCTTGTAATTTGCTATGCAAATCAAATTAAATTGTTCATATGTAATTTAACAACAAAATAAATTGATATGGATAGAATGTGCAATGCACAAAAATTATGTACAATGCATTCGTTGACCCCGCTGCAATTTACTGAAAGCAAAAAGCATATTTATATTAAAAATGCAAATCAGTTTCACACATATATTTCAGATACAGAGGCATATATGTGTGTATGTACATAGGTATACTCTTGTGCTCAGTTAAAATTTTTATATTTGTATATATATAATGTATACATACATATATATATGTATATGTGGACTTTGGTGCGGCTTGTTTCGTCTATAAATATAGAAGTATACACTCTCACATATTTCATATGCACATATGCCTATGTATGTTTACATATACATACATACATATATAGATAGAGAGCGAAAAGTCTACAAATAGAGGATGCAACACCTATAGATGGAACAAGTTCTGGAACAAATGCAGCCGGCACTGGCATTTTTCTCACAGTCGACTTCAACGTAAACACATGTAGAGAAAAATGTTAGAAAAACGAAAAATCATGTTCTAATTATACACAAATGGCCACTCTCTGAGCATTGTCAATATGGAAAAGTTGAGAGCAAAAACACAAAAAGTAAAACTGATGTACATGATGTACACAATGATGATGAAAATACTGAGAGATGGGCGAGAGAGAAAGCCAATGTGACAGGAAGAGAGCAAGAGAAAGTGCATTGAGTATACCTAAAGTGATGCCATCATTCGCCCGAATTCAGAATGTTTCAAAAAAGCGTTTACATATCTTGGGAAATAACAAATTGATTTGTTAACTAACACAACATACTCTTTAGAAAGTAAAACATTTGGTTTCTCACTAAGTTCTTACTTAAAGTTTGATATTCCAAAGGCAAGACCAACTTATTGCCCTCAGAAATTATGTTTAATGTATTATTTACCTAAAAAGACAAGAAAAGAGTAGACATAAACTTTGAAGCTATAACTTCTTTTGTCTTTTGCTTCTTTTTTTTCATTTTCCATATACCCCATTCATTTCGAAGAGTATTTCCAAATGTTTATAAATAAAATATGTGTAGGATTGTGTTTTTTTAAAATCTCCCATACGGCAACAGCTGCAAGCGTCTATTTTGCTTTTTCATCATGTTGGTGGTGGTCTTTGGAAAATCGAGAATTGTCTGTGAGAAAACGGAACGCCAGATGGATCGATCAGTGCAAGAGAGCGCGTTGTCGAGCGAGGAGGCCCCATCGAGAAAGAAAAAATCGCAAGGAAATCACATATAACGTGCCGGCCAAACGCCAACGGGAATACTGAAAACTGTAGCCAAGTGAAAGTGTGAAAGTTTATTTATAGATAGGCTGATACATACTCATTCGATTGTGATTTTTATTTCGATTCTGATTTCGCTTGTGCTGTCCGCTTGTCTAAATCCAGTGCAATGGCGGATGTTCCCGAACCCGTGCGCAAGTGCGCCAGCCTGTTGAAGGGCACGCGCAGCGATACGGAAAAATTTGCTGCATTGTTCATGGTCACGAAGCTGGTGAAGGGCAAGGATTGTGACAAGGCCGGCAAGAAGTTGCTGTTCGAGGCGATTGGATTTCCTTTTCTAAAGAAACTGCTTGTATCGAAAGATTTGCCAAGCGATTGTCCGCCTTTGGTGTACAAAAGTGTGGCCCTGTCAATTTTGACTTGCTTCTGTCAAGAGGAAGAATTGGCCACTCACAAGGATATCATTGATGCCATCCCCACACTGTTGGAGATTGTTGAGCAGGCCGACGATGAGGACTATGAGGATAATTTGATAGTGGTGAGCGAGGCGTATAGTTGCTTGAAGAGCATTGCCAGCCATGAACCGGGACAGCAAGCTCTTTTGGCCACTGGTGCCATACCGAAGATGTCTCAGATCTATTCGGCCCAGAGTTTCCAAACAGACGAGGCTCTTCATCTGATTGTGCTTTTGGTGAATAAGTTTGGCATAGTCTCATGGCCAGAAGATCCCACAGCTTTCCATGCTTTAATTCAGCGTATCGCATTGGATATGGAAACCGATCATACGGATAGAAAATACGAATTGTGCAAGATTTTGTCCGACATATTGATCACCTGCAAAAAAGAAATTGTTGTTAACTCACTGGAGGGCCAAATTTGGCCAGAATCCCTATTCAAGGGCTGCGGTGACATTTTGAAGGCCAAAATCGGACCTAAGCAGCGTGACCCAGCTCTACATTTGATAGCCACAACCTTGCAGGTATTGGGCATTCAGTGGGCTTTCATGGACGAGCAGAAACAGTTCTTCCTGATGCTTCTCCAACTGGCTGCCATTGAGGTGCGCATGCAGATGGATGAGAAGAAATTGGAAACCACTTTTAAGCAGGCCGACCTGCTGACCTGCTGCTTTGTCATCTTAGAGCAGTGCATTGAGTATATGGCTACCGATCAGCTCGATCTCGAGCCCAAAGAGAAGCAAACCACCTACACAGCTCTGAAGGGAGCCTTCAATCAGGTTTTAAATGTTCTGAATCGTGTAAGCCAGGACAAAATTCGAGAGAGCAGCAATCCCAGGGATAAGAATTTCATTTTCGCAATTGTCAGGATACTGTCCGCCTGGCTGCAGCAGGAAACGACAGCCATGCGTCCGGCCATCTATAAACTGTTGCCCTTCATGCTCAAGATAGCAAATGAGAGCTTCCATGATCTGAAAACTTGGCGTTCGGGTCCCAAGGATGGCGAGCAGCCAATTGACGTTCTACGGATTATGCTGCCCGCTCTGTGTCATTTTGCTGTAGAGGAGGAGGCACGTCGCGTGCTATTTACCCACAAACAAGATGAGGTCTTGTTGGAGTCTTTGGAGCTGTATTTCTCCATTGCCCACTGGAAACGTCCACCAATTCCAAGGGCGGAGCGTTTGAAGCGCATGAATGAGCCAGATCCAGTGCCCACCCCAGAGCAACAGGCCGAAATGAAGGAAGCGCGTGGTGCCATTGTGTCCCTGTGCAACATTCTTATGAATTTCACTGTGCTGGAGCCCAAGCGAGCTGAGGATTCTCCTCTGTTTGCCAATCTTCTCAAATTTGTTGTGGAAAACCTTCCCGAATTGAAGGACACTCCCGATAACCTGGTGATTCATGGCAATCTGGCTGTGCTGGGTCTTCTTCTTCTCAAACAGCAATCGAAGAAGGTTAAGCAAAATGATTTCTCCATTTGCCGTTACATTCAGGCCACCATCCGTTTCCTCTGGGATGCCTACAACATTGATGAGAGCAACGATCCCACCGCTTTGGTGGTGTCCATTGCCTACAAGGGCTATTGGTCCGACTTGTCTGAGCTGTGGTTCCTTGGCATGCAGACAATGTGCGGCGTCCTCCCCCTAGTACCTTGGCTCTCGGAATTCGCCCTGGAGTCTGGCTGGGCTGAGGGCATTGTGAAGACCCTTAAAAAAGTGAAAATCGGTACTTTGCCACCCAATGTAAAGTCTGCGTACGAGGATTTCCTCTCTCAACTGGTCGATGTCAATGCCGATGTGGTGGCTGTTCTTAAGAAAGCCGATGCTTTGCGTGTTTGCCGCAACCACAGAATGATGGATCTGGGCAAGAAGCTTTTCGGTGACTAAATATTAAATAAACAATAAACCAAAACTCAATATACAAATATAAATTAAAGTCAAAAATGCGAAAATATGTTTTGTATGCAATTTTATATTTTTTAAACTATTTTAACAGAAAAGAAAAATAATAAAATTTCGATGGAAAAAACAAAAAACACAAAACGGAAATACAAATTTTCTACATTGCCAGTTGCTGACAGTCCATTCATTTCTTGCTACAAATATATATAAGTACCTATGTATATATTTTGCTTATACATATATATATATTTGGCCAGTGGGATTACTATTAGTTGAAAACGAAAGCAAAGAGAGCAAACCAAAAACGAAGAAAAAACACGTCACATTTACTTTTGGCTCACAGAGAAATGAAGAATATGAAACAAAGAACCGGATGATGACGCGAACGATGACCAATTGTTAATGACAAATATTGTTGTTATTTATTTTGGTTAATTGGATATAGATATGGATTATATAAAAATAAAAATACCCAATGTAATGGAAAAAAACGATGTGAAATCTCCAAATTGAAAACAGTTTACGATTGCTTTCTTAATTTTCGAGAATTATAAGATTTTCAATGTGCAATATCTGAGAAGATATTTTTATTTATTTTTTTATTGCAGATTCTTTTTCTCTTTTTGTTGAAAGAATGTTTTTCAAAATAACATAATTAAAACAAAATGTAAAATTATAATTAAGACATTTAATTGACAGTTATTGATATATACATATGTATTGACTTGTTAAATTCAGTCAGTGATCTTGTATTCAATTTCAATTAAAAACCTTGTTAAGGAAATGAGTGAACACCTGCTTTGGATACAGATATATGTTTAATCTACAATATTTTGTGATAAAAGCACAAGTCGTGCATAAATCTGTAATAAATCTGAAATACATATTCCACTGGCTAGACAATAAGACAAGACACATGCATGCATATACATACAAGTAGATACATAAGAAGAAAGGTATCACAAAATCGCCAGATAACATCGTTTTTTGCCAACCCACTCATTTCGGCACATTCGGTCCTTTTCACTCGCCAACACTCCATTCCTCGGGCCTGACAGTTCTCTTGTGGATGTTTTTTATTACGATATAATATTTTATCGTATACCTTTTTGGATATTTGAATATCTTTTTTGTTAGCAACCCTTTTTGCTGCTTTGGTCTACGAAAATGTGTAAATTTGCCTGAGCCGTTTGTTGTGTTTTGTCGTTGAAATTGGTCTGTTGAGAGGGGATTGCGGATTGTTTGGAAGGGGGTCGATTGGGAGTTTTGCTGTTTGGTGTGTAAATGTCAAAGGAATGGGGAATGCGAGGATATGGAAAAGGGATGGGTGAATGGATTGTGGGCTATTTGTGCATTTGACAAAGGTAATAAAAAAGGCCCTTGGCATGCTTGTTGATGTTTGTATTTGTTGTGCCTAAAGGCTAGAGAAAATGTATGTACACACACATACATACATGAATACACACAAATAAATAAAAAAAAAAAACCTACATCTTTGACTTTGTTTTACCTATGGTTTTTTATTTTATATTTCAGCTTCAGTAAATATGTTCCTTCAACCGTTTAAGCCATTTTTCCTTAGCTTAATAGCAATTAATTTATCGATTTATACGTTGGCAAAACGGAAAAGAACAACGAAAGCCACCCGAACCCAAACATGCACTTAATGAAATGAGCCCTTCATTTGGCCAGTCAACTCGTCAATCCTTTTACTGAAGCAACAAGTTGAAGTTATCCTGATTGCAATTAGTAGCACTTTCTGACAATCTCCTTGCCTTAATGAAATGAAAACAAAGGGGAAAGGGGAAGCAAAAAACACGCTAGAGATGAAGCAAGAAAAATGAATCCTTGCCAACATTTAACACTGATGATGTTGCTGCTATTCACTGTGTGTGGTTGATCTTACACTGTGAGAAAACCCTATGCACGAGGTCTCTAGATAACATGGCTATACATGCAAGAGCTTGGCTTAAATAAATTAATATTAATCATTCATTTATGTCTTAAGAAAAAGTTTTCAACGTTTTTTTTTCGCTTGAAATCATCTGTGAGAAACCTTAACAATAATTCTTCTTTGTAGTGTATGGATTAGGATGATAATTGGCCATGATTAAGTTCAGTTCTAGCATTGATATTTAAGACTTGGACTTAAGGATGATTGGCCATGAGAACTGAAACTGGCGTTTTAAGGAGAATTTCAAAATATGTATGAAATTTTGTTCTTATTTCTCCCCACTTGTATTTCGATATGTTTCTTTGATTGCCAGATTCGATTGTCATTTGCCACTTGTTGGTTCCGATGCTTTTTGTTTGGATTTCATTTCTCCCTCTTTGCTAACACTTAAATTTCATTTTCAATTCACAAACAATAAGCCACCGACAAGTGGTGAATCAATTGATTCTTAAATAAAAGGAGAAAACACTAGAAGGGAGCAGAAAATGCACGCACGAATGCGCACCCCAAACACAAGGAGGGTTTAAAGAAAAAATACAACGACCAAGTCTCACGACAGACACTAATAATAACAATAAAAATAATAATAATAATAATAATGTTACTCACACAACATTGTCAATTCATTTTTGCAAGCAAAATTGTAAAGAAAAATTGTTGTCGAAGATTGTTTGGTCGAGAGGGGTCCCTTAAGAAATTAAAATTAATGCCAGATAGCAGCTGCTTGGATGGATTCTCAAAATGGGTTCAGGTCATAAATTATTCAAGACACTTGTCAGCTCCAACTGGCAAATGTATCCCCCATACACAATCCCCGCTCTCAACTCTGAAACTACGCAACGAGTCTCCAGCAGTCGCAGCATGTGCAAGTGAAAGTGAAACTAAACTAATTTGAAATTAAAAGAATCTTTCATATATTGTAACTTCCTCCATACACATGTGAGCCCCAAAAAGTATGCTATAAATTTAAGGGCACATCCTCCGTTTGACATCTTTTTCTCTCTCATTTTGCTGACCCTGACCTTCTGGCATTTATTTCTTATCAATTTTGAAATTTCATATTGATTCGCCAAACGCCTTTTTTTCTTTTTTGGGTTGCTTATTTAATTAAATTTCATTTCAAGAATCACAACGCACATTTGAAAAACTTACGCCCAAGAGACGGCAACAATTTGTTTGATACAAAGAGCAAATTCCGAAAAATTGTTTCACCAACAATGAAATTTATTTCAATCTTTCTCTTAATTTCTCTTTTGCCTATTTTTAAAAGCTTTGCCCAAAAAGCTTTTGTTTACCATAATTTCCTGGTGGGCGGTTGAAGCTTTTCCCTCGCCTCTTGCTGCTTGATACGGTTTTCGGTTTGCGTTCTGTTGTTTTGTCTGTCAATGTTAATGATGCGTTAAATTTAAATGGCTATAACAATTAATGATTAATTGGGTTTTAAAGTTATTGGGTACGGTATATGTATGTATTTCTGGCCTGCACTGATGGGCTGAAGAAGTCATAAAATAGAAAGTAAAATAAAAAAAAAAATACACAGGGTAAATCAAACAAAGTGAACAATTTGAATAAATTATATTTTAGCAATTATTCTGAAGCAATCCTAAACGTGTTTTGCAGTTTTAACGCTACATCTTTGCTGAACATTTCCACCTTTTATTTGTATGACTTTTTTTCTTTTTTAGCAAAAATTCAACAATTTCAGGATTCTCAATAGTTTCACCTTCACAAATCACATATTTGTATGAAGTTTATTAATTAAGAAGAAATCTAAAACATTGATTATTGCTGTTCTAAGAATGATTTCGGGAACTGATTTAGGCTACTGATTAGTAAGCACTTTAAATAGTTAGTCTACATATTAAATCGTAACTGTGTGGAGTTTTCAATAGTCACGCTTCTAAAATAGTAATAATATATCTAACAACAATAATTTTTCAATTATGTTAAGCATGCACATATATATTCATTTCAATTTTCTGCACTTTTCCATTATGCTTAATGCCAACTAATCAAAAATAATCAAAACTGTGCCAAGTGGCTCCTATGCAACCCTTTCAATACACTTGATATCAAAACGCAAAGGTAATTTGCCAACTTTTATTTTGTATTTCTTTACCTTTAAGGGGCTTGAAGCACGCAGGAGCAGGATGCATGCAGGAGAGATGGTGCTCCACAAAGGGCAAGGGGTTAATCAATGAGTGCACTTGTTGCCTTTCATTTTTATTACATTTTCAAAGCACCAACAGGTAAGAGAACTTATATTTCATTGGTTCCATCGAAACGTTGGAGGCGGGGTGAAAATTGATTTCGGCCAACTTTTGTATTAGTAAATTTCTGTGTGTAGTACTAGAAACAATAATACAAAAATTTTGGAAAACATTTCAAATTAAAGTTGCATGAAAAATGTCCTTTCGAAAGAAAATTCAATTGCATTTCCTTTATTTGTGTGCTTTGAGTGCACAGACTGCGTATACGTAATATCATAAATAATCCACGTGGCGTAAGAAAACGATGCCCATTCCTAATTCCATTCCAGCGTCAAAGGTTACAACAATAAATAAATTGCAAGTGGGCGTCGACGTCGTCGTTCGCATCGTTGTTTGTAGTCGGCGATGTTTGTGTGTGTTTCTGTATCTTAGTTTTATATGCATTTGTGTGTGTTTGCTCTTCGTTGATATCAACAAGAAATTTAAATAAATGCAGTTTAATGCCTATTTTCGTTCTTCATAGCCAGCTGTCGACATTTTTAAAGCATTCGCATTTAAGAATTTATTTCACTTCCAATCTATCTACATATTTATTCCCCTGGCCGTATTTTCTCACTTTCTGTTTGTTTGTGTGTGTGTTGTTATAAGTTGTCATTCTTGGCTCAAAATAAGATGCATACAGACTGATTTGCAATAAGCTAATTGCACAAACGGCAATTTAAGTTTTCTTTACAACAAAAACGAGGCCAAGGAGACAAACTAGCAACCAGAGTTGCCACCCAATTTTAGGTATAAGAGTGTATTTTAATATTGCTTTTTAGCTGCGCCAACAAATACAATATTTTGAATTGTCAGCTTTAATTAGTTAATCTTATCTATTAAAAGATTTCTCATAGATGTCATTTTATTGGTTTGGCAACCCTAAGAGCAATTTCCGTTACATCATTTGCCACCCTTTAATATTTCTTATTATTTCCTTTTTGTTTTTTTTTTTGTCGCTGAGAGAAAAGTATTTTCCTTATTTTCTTGATGCCTGAAACAATGCATTTTATCTCGCTATAGCGAATGAGACTCTTACCCATTTTATTTTATTTTTTTCCAAACAGCTTTGACATAAGAACACACACACACATGCACACATGCTCTAGAGTCTGAGACGTTTACTTGGTTAACATATTGGAAGTAGAGTGAACCTTATTTCACGCTACAATCCATGTAGTAATTGAAGCCTATAGATTGATTGCAATAGAAATACATTTTTGGTAAACAACTTATCAATTAGATCGATCAAATTTTGAGGACATTCAATTCATTATTCATTTCATTAACAGAAGATTTTGTCTTGTTAAGCTCGATAAATGACTGTGCCGTGCCACCCTAATGCAAAGTCAACCTTTAGCCACATGGAGCTGGGCGTACTCTTGCATTCATTGTCTGCCTACTCTGGCTGCCATGCCCACACGCCCCCCATGCCCGGCTTCATTCGATTAACTAAAAAATGCAAGCCAGAATGTATGTCTACATACATAGATACTACGGATACGGATAGTATACAACTAAATACTTAATTTTGCTCTCTGCCGTTGCCTTTGATTCTTTTAATTTTCCAGCATTTAAGAGGCAAGGAGGCAAGAGAATTGCCCCTTGGTCTCTCCCCCTCTCTGTCTGGTGGCACTTACAACAGCCTACGCACACCCACACACAGACACACATACACATGTGAGGCAGAGGAGGAGCGAATAGAAGAGTAGAAAGAGATGTGGTAAGAAGGGGAAAGGGTGCAAAGACAGTGGCAACTGGCTGGAAGACAGCTGTTGTTGTTGTTGTTGTATTTGTTGCAGCAGCAGCAGCAACAAACAGTCAGTTCAATGTAAATGCAGCGTAGACTACAGAATAAGTCGGTCTTTCATTGGCAACGGACGCGTTCCGAAAAAATAACTCTCTCCACACATACCAACATATAATCCTATATATTACTCATACGCCGCGTGGTGGCGCGATCAGAACGAAACGGTTCGGAGACGACGCGGAAGTGAAATTGTTTTCTGATTGAAATGTAAATAAGCAAAGTTAGCCAAAATAAATATTTTGTATGAAGCGACGTTAATCAATTTTCAACTTTCCCGCCCGTCCCCCTCCTCTCCGACCCACCAACTTCCCATCATCTAGTCGAAAAGTGCAATCCATAGAATTGACGCCGATGGCATACCAAGCAAAATCTTATTATGTATATATATATATTCAATATATACTAAAAATGCATTCCACTAGTCAATGTCTATGTTTCTCTCTGTGTGTGTGTGTGTGTATAGCGTTCTGTGTTTTGCCATAAATCAATTGCTTTCAAATAATTAAAAATCTTAATTCTGAAACGAAATTATTTTCAAAATGCTTTTAGCCTATTTTAAGTATACATTTTTATTAACATTTGGTTTTAAGTTACCGAGCTGGTCAAAGAAACTTAAAACAAAATTGGCGGGTGGCAGAGTGACTGATTTATTGACAAGTTATTGGCCATTAAAGTGCCACAGTGGTGTAAAATATATGGAAAACCCAATCTGTTGAATATTTTAATATAACAAAAACTTCAACGTCTGGATTAATTTTGTAGATTTTTGTAATATAATTTGCAAATTTATAAAAAAATGATCTTATTTTTATACTAAACATAAGTTCAGTTTTTTCAAGTTGTAGATTTGAGGAACGATTAGAGATCTTGCAAATCTTTTAAGCATTATTTTATTTTTTTCATTTGCAATTAGAAGTAAGGCTATAATTCGCATGAGATCAACAAAACATAGATCCATTGCCATTTACTTGCAAATCTGAAAATATATTCTATTGAAATTGTTTAATCAGGTGTTTTTTCTTCAAATTAATTACACACGCTTCTCAAATAAATAAACAATTCCATTTTGAGGAAATGCCAATGAAGATATTAAAGTAGTCTTCGAACAAAAAAGGCCAATGGGAAACAACTGGAAGCACCAAAGTGATATATAAGTTGGTATATAATTAGACTTGACAGTTGGGAAATTGCCGAAATATTTATTTGACAGATTTTCAACTGCAAAGGCGACTGAAATGATGCAGGGGGGGTTGAAAAGTAAGACCAGAGGAATGTTGTTCATTAAAGTTCTTCAATTTTAATGATTTATGATCTTTGGGTAGATGAACTTATTAAAATTAAATTGTTGCAAGCGTGTATTAACTATAAATAAACCAAATAATTTATTTGATTTGCTAATAATCAAAAGCAAAGAATAGAAAAAACAAATGTTAAGACGAAGGGCAAACAATTGATGAGCTCACACACATATCAATTACGTATTGTTCAGGTATTACGTCGATTTGCGTATGTTTGTGTGGGTGTGGGTGTTAATGTGTGTGTTTATGTTTCAGTCTATTAGGGAAATTGACCAGATCCAGCAAATGAAATGAAATGAAACACAACAGTCCTATTGCCACCTATAAGAAAGTCTAATCAGACAGTTGGTTCTGTCTAGTATAAAATAAACATACCTATACAATGGCACACACAAATGCAGACAACCAACAAACACACACCACACGGAAAGAGTACCTACAATAAATTGAAGCAATACACATGTACCTACACATATACATATATGTACATATGTATATAATTGTATGCACAGAGGGAAAAAAAGTACAAGAAAACACAAATATCGAACACACAATGGAAACAAAATAATGTGCGAAACGATTGGAAAATGCCCCCTGAACGGGCGGGCAATGGGACAACGACTAACAACAGCTAACAGCTAACGGGCAGTGTCAGCGTCCGCTTTCAGTCTCATTCAGAAGCGTAAGGCGTCGACAACAAAAACAAAAATATGTTGAGAAGCAAAAGAAAATAGAAGCAAATCAATTGGAATTATTGAAATGCGAATGTAAATTTCTTCATTTTCATTTTCAGTTTATCACCAAAAAGTGTCAAAGTCAAGCAAAAATGTGAAAACTTATAACCTTCGATCAATAGAAAGTGCATAAAGTGAAACGAATTAGTCGGAGTCCAACCAAAGTGATTGCAGCTAGATATATCTTTAGCAAGAGATTAATCTAAAGTTATTTAATTTAAAAAGCTACTTCAATGGGTTACAAGGACCCTTAAAAAGGAAATTTTCCTATCTTTTTGTGCACATGTTATGCTTATAGGTTTGGCGTATCTGTAACGGTAAATCAAATCTCGTACGACTTACTAAGTGATCAATAACCCGTTTGTGTATCAGTCTCCAGTGATTAATCGCAAGTCACGCACGCATCTCTAACTAAGCCAACTGGTGTTAAAAGTGCATTGTGCTAATTGCGTCACACACGGCGCATGCTTTTGTTTTTCTTTCGTTTTGTTTCTTTTTTTTAATGTCGCCAGTCGTGAAGTGAAGAGAGAGATAAAGAAAATTACCACAAAACAAAGCAAACAGCAACTAAATGGTGAAAAGTCAAAATCATTTCATCATACTTGTTGCTGACTCAAAAGCATCGAGAAAATGAAGTGTCAAACCAGGTGATGGCATATAATCAATTATTTGGATATATTTTTTGGGTTATGGATAAATCTGGTGTAAAATAATGTCATGCATTGGCTCGACGGCATTTCTTTGGATGACAATTTAATTAGCGGACGCCCCAGCGGCAGTGGCAACGGTGACGACAACAGTGACGGAGGCCATCAGAGGAAATCAACGCAAAGCTCATCACCGACAAAAACAAGTAGGTTGCATTCAGGTGATATAAACATCTATTAGACTATTGAATGCTGTGTGAGTATATGTCTGCATTGGGGCGGCTTTTATTTGTCATCTGCTGGATAACTTTCAACTACTTTCAAGCTGCAATTAAGATCCGCCCTAATGCATACATATGTATATAAGATTGTATGTTTGTGTGTATATTAACCCTGGAATCCATGCAAAAGCAAGTTACTCTTGCGGCTGACTGGTCTCCGGGTTCAATTTAGTTAGCGTGACTTAAACGAGCGTGTTAATTTAGTTCTTTCTAACTTTCTACAGAATGTTTGTAAGCGCATTTCTATTGCATTTCGTCTACTACTCTAAATGCAAAAATTTACAAATTATTTGGCGTACATTTTTATTTTTCATTTAAAAGCATTTCGTAATTTCAATTATTTGCATAAAATGTACTTGAAATTGTTTTGCCTCTTGTGTGTGTTGTTTCTTTAAATGGATTTTTCCTGCTCAACGAGGCAATTTTTCAATAAATTTATTACGTTTAATAATCAGGCAAATGCCAAAATTGTTTTCAATTCCATAAAACCCAAAAAACCAAGACAATTTGTCTTTCGCTTCAAAAACGAAAATTGATTGTATTTATGGGAACCCCAGTCACAAAAAATCGAAAAAAAAACCAAACATAAAACAAAATAAAACCACAAAATTTAATTGGACAACACATTATTTAAAGTCAGGTCCGGGTTAGTAACTATTTGGGCCACGACTATGTACATACATCTTAACTAAAAGAATTGAGGATATAAATAAAAAGTATTAATGGGGTAGAAAAAGAGATTTCAATTTCTTATAAATATTTCTTCTGAACTCTTTAAAATATTTGAAACTAAAAACTTTTCTGATATTCTTGCATATTCGAAAAGCACTAGAAGTAAAAGCATACTAGATATTTCATCTGAGCTGTTCTAACTAATACCTTCTCTTTAAACTGAACTAACTAAAACCTTCTCTTTAAAATGAGTTGTAGTTTCCCTTCAGACCGTGTCTTTTTAAAGACCATCAACCAGCTTTCGTTAACCGCTCCTGGAACATATTCAATTATGATTAAAAACATATTCATAATTTTTCGTTCAATGCAATTAGCAGCGTATGAAATTAAAATCAGACAAAAATAATGGGGGGTAAAAACGTTTGAAAATTATTTTGATATTATTCACTGGCAGAAGCTCACTGAACTGAATCGAACAGACTTTAGCGAACAGTATTCGAAAACAATAACAACAAAAACAACAACAACATCACAACTGGGTAAAATGGAAGAAAATTTTTGCCATTTTCCTGTTGGTTGCTTGTTATTGTTTTAACGATTCCGCTATAGATTGTTAAATCTTTTTGTAGGATAATTAAATTGGTTTCGCTTCCGTTACCTTGATCGTTTTGTAGATCATTTGCAAAAATCGCCTTACTTCAATTAGCCCAGCCGGAATGCTCTCTCATGTGTGTGTGTGTATTTGTGACGCATTGTTTGTATTTTGGAAACAATTTACAACAATAAAGCAGAAAAAAAAAAAACAGTTTGTTCTTGCCGTATAAATCTTATTTGGGCAAATTGCTGGCATATGGCAATTTTAATTTTAAATTTATTGTTTACCATGTATTTTGTTACAACTGACTCAAACTTGCTGCGACGGCTTTAAATAGAACATTTGGTTCACTTCACTCACCTTCGCTCATTTGACCCACTAAATTGCTAGTCTAAATTGTGGAAAAATTATCTAATTTAGTGGGAATTTCTAAATGCATTAAAATAAATTAAATGAAAAGTGTGGAAATTTCTCACTTTGTTTCTTTTTTTATTATGGACGAATTATTTCAAATATTTTTATGTTAATTGAAATGTGAAAAAAACAAAAAGGAACTGGGCCAAAACGAAGTTTTGATACCCTTTATTTTTAAGGAATTTTCAACTCAAGGAGATAGCAGTTTATTTTCGCTTGTTCCTCTAATTTGAATGGTTAGATGAAAGTCGTATTGATTAGCTCATTTTTGAGCAAACCAAACATTTTATAAATTTCATAGTATCCTACAGATAGAGTATAAATATGCAGCGTAAATTCCTCTGTTGAATTTTTGTTTTCACATGTAGCCGATATGAAAACAAATTTTATTAGCTCCCATTTGGAGTATTTATTTATTTTTAATCTATAAGCTAGTCCAACAATCAAATTAATGGCCATTTCTAAGAAAAGACTTTCTCTTTCTTTCACCCTTTTGCCACACCTTTCTAGAAGTGTGTCCCAAAACAAAATGACACATAAAAGTCATATGTTGGCCATTAAATGCGAACTTTAACTGCTGCAGTCTGCTGTGCAGCCACGTCAAAGAAATAATAAAGAAAAATAACGAATAGAAGAAAGGGAAAACTTTTACATTATGACTGTTTATGAAAAGATTTTTTTCACATAAATTCAGCCAGTGGTAGCCAAAAAAAAAAAAAAAAAGGAAAAAACATTATTACAACTGACTGACTAGTCGGCCAGACGAGGCCTGGCCCCCATAATAGAAACATAAACTGCAACAGGCGATGGGCAATAGGCGGATGGCCGTATAGCTGGCCATTGGATAGACGGACGGAAACGGGGGAATATTCCGGAGGAAGAAAATAGACGGAAAACAGAAAACTTTGCTGCGTTTTGCTTATTTGTTCGAGTTTGAGTTGGTTGTGCATTCTCTGGTTTCTCCTCTCCACCCACCCCAGATTTGTTTTCGGTTTATTTGTTGCCTTTAGCTCACGCATGTTGTCATGTTCTCTCTAAGTTTTTTGTGTTTTTTTTGTTCTCTCAATATTTTTGAGAGTTGTCTAGTCATAGATACAATGAGCTCCATAAAACTATGAACATGTTCATATAAGAATTATATGTTTTTGGTTCGAATCTTTTACTTCCTCAAAATGCTCAATGTATGTATAAGATATTAGAATGAGAGAGAACCCACTCCAATAAGTCCAAAACAAAGTTTCGCAGTAGAGTTATATTCTATATTATATATTTCTTAAGACTATGCTACAAAGAAAGATGAACAACTAACTGAAATGCATTGTGGCCCGACTACAAGTATATATTGCATAGATACGATAATATTCCCAAACAGATATTCAAATATCAACATGAGATATTAATATTATTATTGCAATAAATTAACCAACTATTTATTTGGGCAATTTCATGTGGCAGTTTGCATACATAATTTTCCATATTTCTCCATATAACTAGTTGTGATTTAATAACTTTCAGTTGGAAACATGGAAAATTTCTCTTTGTTGTGGAAGATTTGTGGCCTAGACTGTATGTGGCTCACGCACATTCTGGCAGTTTATTGGCACGGCCGTAACTTAGCTCTGTCTGGCTGGTATAGTGTATACCCTGCTACCAGCTGCTGGTTTCTGCTCTGCTCCCTTTTGGCCCACTGCTGGTTGTGCTTAACACACATTCGAATACACGAAAAACCGAAAACCAAAAAAACCAAAACAAAAAAGCAACAAATAAATTTGTGTGTACGCAAATATTTAACACGAAAACGCAGAATACAACTCAAAAACTAAGGCGAAGTGGTTGCAGTTCCCAGTCGCGTGCCTGCCGGGCCACAACGTACCCGTAACTGATCCGTCGACCTCACACTCGTTTGTCTCCTCGATTTCTGTGTCGTGTGTCGTGCAGAGGAGTATCATCCAGTACATTCAACCACACTGTTCAGATATTTTATACATATATATGAATATATATTTTTGTTAAAACAAGCCACTCATTAAAAATAAATATTGTGGTTTTGTCGTGCAAGTGTTTCTGTCCACCAACAAATTAAACCATCTTCTTTATGTGAGGACCGTGTTAATTGTTCATTGTCAGTTATCACAGTCGATTCATTAAAAATTCGCTTATTTTGTAAATATTTATGAGTTCTTATTACGATTCTGAGTAAGTTTATTTATAATTATACGAATTTAAAAACATGGGAATTTTTAATATGATTTGTTTATAACAAATAATAGAAAAAGTTCTTTGTGTGTGCGGGCCATAGAAATTTAAGAATAAATATTTCTAAATTCTATGCTGCATCTATTAAAATTGATTTATGAAATAACGCAGTAAATTTTTCCACATCTTCAACAATTCAAGAAGCAATCAAATATCTTATCCTTAAGCGAAATATAATTAGATTTTCATAATAATCTAAGAATAAGACGGACATTTATTATAAAGAAGACTCAAAATTTGCTTAAAGTAAACCGAAAATTTTTCAAGTTTTTGTAAAACATTTTGTTGATATTTCTTAAAAATTTTCATACAAAAGATCTTTTACACTAAACTTTAGCAAAGAATGTTTGGCAATAAATTAACACAAATAACAACAACAATAATAAAAGTTGGCATATTTGATTATGCATACACATTGTGCCTACAAATCTGTGTGTGTGTGTGTGTGCATGAGCCAGTTACATAATCATGAATAAGAAAATCCTTTTCAATAAAAAAAGAAAAGAAAGACAAATTCTTGCAAACTTATTTTTCAATGCTACAAACACACACACGCATACACAGACACACACACACACGAGGAGTGTTAAGAAAAGAAATCTTATGGGAGGGGTGGTAGGTGGGAAAACCATGGGGATGGGACCCATTGAAGTAGCGACAACGTTGAATTGTAACACATGTAAATATTAATGAAGGATGACAATGTGTACTTGACAACTTAATCGATAAATCAATTGCCTTTGCCAGATAAAGCTTTTACCCTTTTGAATAAAATACATACTAACATGCAGGAGCGGCCCACGAAAATGTGAGGGACTCATCTAACTAGATCAACACTCTTGAATGTGCTTTTATATAAAGTGCAAGAAATATTGCCATCTTACTTTCGTGCCAAATGATCAGACTGATCAAAAAATGAACATTTGTTCATAATTTAAATCTGCCATTAGACGGTGAGCGAATGTCACTCTGCTGTCACATTGAACTCCGCTCCTGTGTAGCAATCTTAGGACCTAAGTCTGGCCTATTGTCGTGGGTGTGGCTGGGGGAGGAGCGGTGAAGGTGGTGCGTGTATAGAATACATCTGGGCGCTGTCGGCGCATGGTTTAACAACCAGCGGAATCCAGACAGATGGCGTCGTAAAAATGCGGTTTGGTTGCTTGAATAATGTGTCATTGAACATCAAGATTTTAAACTAGGCATTATCCTTCCAATAAAATGCAGTCATGTGAATACCCTTCCCTGCAGTTTGCCCCAGACAATGCGATGGAATGCAATGCGCTTACACACTTTGGTTTTGTCTAAATAAACACGCTCGTCCAATTATTTGTAAACAAAACACACAAAAAAAATGAAATAAGAAACGAAAACTTTGAGAAAATGTAAATTGATGAAAAGAAAAGCAAAAACAAAATGTTTAAAGACAACAAAATAATTTTCCAATTCTCTCATTTTCATTTTGTTGTTTTCTTTTATTTGTTTTGTTTTTTACAACTTTTTTGGTTTTCCATTTTTCTTATTTTATTTATATTTGTATTGGTTTGTGTGTGTGTTTGTGTATGATTTTTTTTTTGTGTTTTTATTGTGTCTTTTGTTTTTTGTTTTGTTGGTTTTTCTTTCACATGCGGAAAACTAATGCACGACTATGCTACGAGAACGAAGACGTCATGCACACTATAAGCTAAATAGCAGGTAACTTTATACAATCGTAAACCAATATAAGATATATTTATTCTATTATAGTTAAGTCTATATTTTAATATATTTTTAAGCTATAAATTAAGCAGAGAAACTTTTGTTTTCTCTTATACCAATTATAAGGAACTGATCTTTGCTGTTCTGATCTGAAAAAGCTTTAACTTTTGGTTTCATTGTTTGAGCTGAGAGCTTTAAGAACTCAAATATTTTCAATATTTTCTTTTCGAAAAAGTTGCCTTTATTATCAACAATAGATGGCGCTGTATTTATATCAAGATTTAAGATATAGATGGTCTTCTGGAAGCCAAATATACATAAATAAATTGACCCGTATGTAATAATTTGATGAACTCATTTTACCTTTTATCGTCTGGCATTTTGGCAATCGACATCCAAAGGAAATGCCTCAAAGTCTTCTAGTGCTCAGTTGAAACAACATATGAGAAATCCTTTTCGTTCAAAAAAAAATTCAAAATATCATCGCCAAAGATTAAACTGTCCACGTCAAATTTATGTCAAAATAAACAATAGATGCTGTTCCATAGAATGACAGCGGCGATTAGCTTTGATAGCCAAGAACAGAGAGAAATTGGCACGAGTTGGCACCAGAAAACACCAGGAAAGAAAAAATATCACACTATCTGCAGTTCCACATACATTTCTTTAACGCTCTGCTTAATATTAATTGGTTGGCATAACCTCTGGCTAATTTTTAATTGGCTGCTAAATAATATGAAATACCAACAAAACACATTCACACATTATTCATATTGAAAATTATTTTATTATTTATTATACCGAATAGGCAACCCATGAACTTTACATATCAAAGGCAAAGTAACCAAGCTAACAAGTGTTAATATTTATAGCAAGTCTCTCTAACACACAATAGGCTGGCTAAGGAGAAAATAATTTTATTTTGCCTATACATATATGTATGTGTATCCAAAATGTAGGTGCTAAAAAGCTTCTATTTAATATATATGTATATATAAATATGTAGACGGCCATTGCCAGTGCCATGACACATTTCAAATAGATATAATATATATATTCTCACGCAATACTCAGCAGGCAAAAGAGTGTATTCACTTTTGGAAATAGTTTGTCAAAACTTCTCGTGCAAGGAAAGTAAATGTTGTGAATGTTGTATAGGTTTTAACTATTTTTGTATATAAGCTTATGTATTCGAATCTACAGTACCATTGAGATTGACAATACAATCTACATTGTGTATCAATTTTTTTAACCTTTAACTTGATTGCGTTTTACGCCACTAATTGATTTAAATTTGTTATTTTTCCTGGACTACAAATAATATTGGTTGGAGTTCCCCGTCGATTACAATAAGATACTATTTATTGCCTTTAAAATATAGACACTCATTACCAAGATCTGATCTCTCCGGCACGTGAAAACATTTCAAATCTTATTAAGTCAGCATTAAGGAACTCAAAAAGGAGCCAAAGCAATCTAGGAATCTAACGAATCTAATAAGTATAACAAAGTCGTAGCCCAAAAATGTAAAAAAATGATTTTTGGAATTTTGTTTAAAGAATTTGAATTAACAGCAAATAATTTGATTGAATTTGTCATCTGAGTAGCTTGAATGTTAATTTAATTGAAAATGCGGTTATTGTTAATTTACATCAACATTATCTTCTGATGTTTATTGTTAAAATAAATTAAATTTTGCTGTAGCAATATTGCCTTTTCTTTTTTTTTCATTTTGCCCTTTGGTTGTTTGGTAACGAATATCAACTAGACCAATCATTGAATGCGATTAAAACCTTGATTAAGTTTAATTTATTTTCTATGTAAGCCGACAAACCAAAAAAAAAAAAAACAAAATGCTTTAAACAAATAAATATTTTAGCAAGTAAATAAAATAAAAAAAATAAAATTTTGCATAATTAACTGTATAATTAATTGTGTAAGCACTTTCAATTTATTTATATTATTAATATCTGTCAAAAAACTTAATTGGTTTATTAAAAAAAACCAAAGAATTTCTTTTTTCTATTCGAATGGTCATTTTCATTTTGAGTTTTTATTTAATCTTATTCACATGGTATACCCCAACCCACTCCTTGGCAATCGTGCTAGCAAAAAGGCAAAGTTTTTTTTGTTATTTCGTTTGTGATACACTGAGTACGTCAAAAAAAAAAAATTGTTTTTCCAATGCTAAATCTCTTTTATAATATGCTCTATACTTGAAAGAGTCTATAGAAACGTAGGGTATTAAAACTCAATTCTTTTACTTAACTTCTTTAAATTTTTATGGCGGAAATAAGTTATTTTCTTACCATTTTAAAAATTTGTAAATTCAAAAACTTTTGGACATGTTTGGGAATATTTATATTTAAGAGAAAATGTATAGGGATTCCATGTTTTGGTGACAGCTTTCAAGTTTTGCAATAGCACTCAATGGAAAGTTCCTTTGAACTTTCTAAAAATGGTTCAATTAGCTTTCTAATGGACATAACTGAATCTTTTATAGATGTTTACTATCTCTTTGTATTGAAATAGTAGGGTATTTTGGTATTTAAATGAAATCAAGTAAGCCAACTCTCTTTTATGCGATTTGTTTGCCGAGCGGTCGTCGCTGCTGTTGTTAATCCTATAAACGAAATTCTTAACACAGCGTGGCGTAGATTTCATTGAGAACGGGACGAGTAGATGATTTGTTGTTATTTTGTGTGTCTGTAGTGCCCCCTTCAAAAATTTGGCTGCTGCCGCGTTTTGCTTTATGAAACATTTTCATTTTTTTTCTTCTTTCTTTTAATAAAAATTGAACTGAACCCGGTGAGCCAGTGGGGCAGTGGCCAGTGGCCAGTGGCGGGCCATCGTCATCGTCATAGACAAAGCTTGTTGCTCTTGGCGATGGCATTCAATGCCAGTCGTTGGCGTTCGTTTTGAACTGTTGTTGTTCTAGTCGTTTGATTTTTTTTTTTTAGCCAAAACTGATCTCGCCCAACTGTCAGTTTTCGCTTTATAGTCGAATCGTGCGGTAGACGTTGTTGCGGTGAAATATTCATATGTTAGCTAATTTTTCAACATTGTCGCATTGTTCGTCATACAAAAAAAGAAAAACATATAGAAATTTTTTAAAACAAAAGAATAAAAATCCTATTGTGAAATTTGTATAGATAAAAAAGTCATTAAAATGATGCTTTCAGATATATAAATAAGAAAAATCAAAGTGTTTTGAAAATAAATAATTAAAAACGAACTAAATGAAAGGTGCAAAACAAACACGAACTCAATATGAAAGAAGTCGCAAGAGCAACAAACGTTCCGAAAAGTCCGCCAAGTAAGCGAAATGATAAATTCTTGTTCTTTACTTTGATTAGAAATGTTTGTTAGGTTTTTCCCAAAATTTTCACCAGTTTCCTCAGTCACTTGTGTATTTTTGGCCACGAACATTTGCTTCTCATTTGGGTCTTGCTATCGATAAATATGAAAAGTCATTAAAATTTCAAATATCCATACACTTTAGTGATCGTTAAATAAACAACGCAACTCAAAAAGTGATTCTAAAAATAGTTTAATTATTATTGTTTATCATACAGCGAGTTGTGTACATTCATTGTAGTCGATTTGACGTTGATTTTTACATTGTAATATTATTTTTTTTGGCAAATGTTTACACTACTTTTCAACCAAATTGAAACTCTGAACGCACAAGTTTCCCCTCCCACTCTGAGTTGAACCGTGCGAATCTCTCGACATCATTAAAATAAAACTGCCAAAAACTAACATTTTCCTCCATTTTCTTTGTTTCTCCTATCGATCATATAATTATCGATTCGCTTTTCTTTTTTTTTTTTTGGGCTACATAGACACACATATGTGTTTGTGTTTATGTTCGACAGCAGAAAACGTGCTGACGCTGATTTTTGTGTATATTGAGAACATCGAAAATAGAATACTAAAAACTAGGGCTGCATAACAGCAATAATTTATTGAAATAACATTCCATCTTTTGTTTAAGTCGCCAAAAATAAGAGGAAGTCAAAGTTCAATGACCTCCTAATTATAACTGAAACTGCATTTCTTTAAATGATATCAATTGGCTTACAAATTTATTGATTCATTTATTATAAAGGTTAACATTTTGTTGGTAAATATATAAGATAAGATTTAAGTGAAATAAGATCGGATTCATTGTACTTATTTTCCAATAGTTTTAGCTTACAAAGCTCAAACCATTTAGGTACCCAGTAATACAATTAGTTTTGTCGTACTCCTGACAATATAAAGACGCCAAAATAAAGACTGAAGATTCAAGCAAATCGCATTTATCCCTTAGCAATAAAGGCTTTGCTAATACTGTTTATTGAAAAGGATATGATGATTCTTGTTGTTTTGGCAATCTGTTTGTTTAATACAAAACATTTTGTTTGAAAGTTTGAAGTAAAAACTCCACTCTCCTATGGAGATCAAAATATATTGGGGGAAAGAAGAGCTTTGTGGTTTTATTTATTGACCTTAAGTTAGCAAATTATATAAATGGAAGCAGCCTTTTTAAGCAGATTAAAGAAGGAAAAACAAATTAGAAATTAGATATGAATTTAAATATAACAAGGGTATAAATATTCGGAATGTAAACTGCCATTAATGTACCTAAAGTTCCGATTCTAAACTCATTTAAGATGTTTAATTCTAAAATATTTATTCCACAGACTTTACTACTTGTTTAACAAGCCCGTTCAATAAAAAACTCCATAATTTCCTTATATTATTAGAATAACAGCTTAATAACTTTTTGATTTTTTATACTTGAAATAATTAGTCCTTGACAATTTTTATTCATGCGTCAAAAAGTATGCTACATGTTAGAGATCTGAAAACTTACAACTTTTAAGAGATCGAAAAAAGAGTGAAAAAAAGCTCCAGTTCTCTTGATTTTTTTTTTTAAATACAAATGCTTGAACTTTTTGTGAATGTGCCATAAAATTGGAATAATGACAGGTTGACTTGTTGTGTTAAGCGTGGTCGGACGCCCCTCCATCTAACGACACTCTAGTGTCAAATATGTATAGAAATGTTGGGGCAATGCTTTGCAGATTTACGCATTCCATTCAAAACCCGAAAGCAAAAGACAGAGACACCCGGCCAAAGAATATGCCAGACGAATCGAAAATATTTATAAAAATCTATGTATCTATGTATATGCATTCTTAGAGTCGAGACAACAAATTTTAAGAGTTTAAGACAAAACAGATCGTGTGGCAGTTTGTCAAAAATTCTCAGACTGGATAGCAGCAGCAGCGGCAGCTAAGGCAGTGTCAACAGAACAAATTTTGAATAGATCCCAAGTAAGTTGTGGAAAAATTTCGCATGTCAAGCGTTTGCTATTTTATGGATCATTTGGGATTTGAGTATATCTTTTAATTGGCCCAATTTGATTAGACAACAAATAATGATGCGAATTAAATTCATGCAAACATTTTCAATCCCATAGATGAAAAAGGAATACTCTTAACAAAATACTTTTAATACTTTACTGGGGAAATTTTATGTAGTAAGTAAATTTATATATTTTCCATTACATGTTTACAATGAAGATCAGAGAAAATTGTATTGCATATAGGTTTTTTTTATCGAATTCGGAATAGATGTGGTAAAGAACTTAAGTTCATTCCGCTTACACTTTTGATTGATATGATAGGAATGGAACGGCCTCAGCAATATCTTTTGTAATTTATTGCTTTGCCTTCGTCGAATTTGTGTTTTGTACCTTCATGATTATTTTTTCTTCTCAATCGGAATCTTTCCAAAAGCATAAAAATCAGTGAAATATTTATATTTATTTTTTCTACGTCGCCTTTTTTTTTTTTTTTGTTTTTTCTTTTTTTTATTATTATTTATTTATATTCAGCGAGTGTTGAAAAGTCTGCCACGGCCTGTGGTGCTAACAACAATTGGTCAAAATATCATAAGGAAAATGTTCCAATGTTGGATTCAGTTGACTTACAGCATTCACTGAGGAATGATCCACAAAGTTTATAGGAATTTTCTATTCCAGTAAAAGGATCTATTTGATAGCTAATTGATTTATTGAAAAAAAAATGTTAATGGGTCGCCGTTCACCCTGGCAACCACTAACATGTGAAAGGCAAACAAACATTTTGATGAAAAAATTGAATTTGGACATTTCTTTAATACTTTTAATTGGCCTTACAGATTGGACAGAAAGTCATCACGTGGCATGATATACGAAAATGAAGAGCTCAGGTTGCGTACCATTAACATAAATGCCGAAGTCGAAAGAGGTAAATACATATTTCGTAATTAACTTACCCGAAAAACCCATAAGGAAAATCATTTGTTTAAACATTATTGGAAGCCATAATCGTTAAATAAATGTTTGTGGTAGAAACAACCAAAAGGAACCAATTAAAAATACATTAGAAGGTGGCAAGAGATAAAAAATATAAAATTCACTCTTAGATATACACAAATAGATATATGTACAATCTAAATGTATATAGAACAAGAACTTATGGATATGTGTGTGTGTATATGTACATATATACGTATATAATTTTATATGTTTGAAAGAAGAAACGTTTTCATTGCCAAAACACAAGATAAGCGAATGTAAACAATGAGATTTGAGGTGACCAAAGGTCTGACAGCGCAGACGATTCTTAGATTCATTCATAAGCTCTTAAGATTATGAATCAGAATTCAAGTCTAAATAAAATAATAATAATATTTTAGCCAGACATATTTCTTAGGGGACCTTGAACATTTAATAAATCTTCTTAATTAAAATAAAATTTCAAATAAAAATTTGAAAAAAGAGAGGCTCTAGAAGATTCTAGCCAAAGTTTTAGATTCAAATATTTATAATAAAGAGTTTCATTGACAATTGCCTTCTATTTTCTAGGCCAATCGGATATTAAACGTTTACGTCGCGAAAATGAGCAACTGCGTCGAGAAATCTGGACCCTGCGCGACGAATGCGATCGTCTCAACAAGCGATTCAAAGCCAAGCTGAACGAACATGATTTCGGTGGCGGCGGCTGCAGAGGAAGTGGGGGCAGTGGCAGCTGTCATGCCCGACGTTGCAGTGGCGGTGGTCGGGGCAGCGGAGGTTGTGATGTTAACAGTGATGTGAGTCGAAACATAACTAAACACTCCTTTAAAATAAAAGTATACTATTTATCCGTTTGTCCTTACAGGACTCTGACTCATGTGATACTTGTCGCGGAGCCGACGATGGCAATTGCAGCGATGAATGCTGTCAGGAAGGTGGCTCCTGTATGCCAATAAAGCCACCACTGCCTCCAGAAGTGCCAAGCATACTGAAAGCAGATGAAACTCAGGCCCCAGTCAAACATTACGATCATCTGTCCGTGGTCTCCGAGGAGACCTTGAGCAATCCAGAATTTCAAATGGCCCAACAGCAGGATCAACATCTAATGATCTGCACACCTGATCTAAATGGCTCACAAAGCACACTGCCCAGTTTAATGGGTCCCTTGACACCGCTCACTCCCATTGAGTTGGTGGCAAATCAATTGAACGATCTGCAGGCCATGGTTCCGCCTTTGTCATACTTTGAGAATATCCTGCATCAGCACATGAGCAGTGGACCGTGTTCAGGTAAATATGAAGCAAGCAGAGAAAAATTCCATATTATTTAATACGTCTCTTGCAGCGGTTTTAACACCGACTCCCGAATTGGGGACCAACTCCAGCACCACAACGGGGAAAACGATGCGCCACACTAATGGCTGGGACTATAACCTTCAGTCGCCTTTCACACAACGTAAATACTCAAATACGTCATCGCCATCCCATTCACCGCCACCTCCACCGCCGGGTTCGGTTACGGGTCCAATGACCACATTTGTGCCAACCTCCACACACCAGGCCATGCCCAAAATAGCTTTAAATGCTCTTCCACTGCACAGTTTGGGGCCTGGCGGAGATATCGAAACTGTGGCCATTACAACAAATGCAACGCAACAAGCGCTCAACAGTCCGAAGCATTTTTTTGCCCCCATCAAGCCGCGCCTCAAGCTCAACACCAAATTGGCCAATCAGGGGCAAGAGGGTCACCAGGGACAAGAGTCAAACGATGCCCTGCCGCCGGGCTCTCCGCCTCCGCCATTGCGTGCCAACCCGCCGGACATATTTGTGAACAATGCCCTGGCCTCGCCCTATCAGAGACAGAACCAAGTAAGTCCGCGTCACCGTTCTTCGCATTGCCAGCTCGCGCACTCTTCGCATGCCCATCAGCACCGCCAGCGTTCATGCCAGCGGCAGGAACCGAACCAAAACCACACCACTCCTCCCTCCCAATGCGCCCTCCATCGGGCGGTGATCAATGTGGCGGCCGCTGCCGTCGGCCTGGGTCTTGTTGGCGGTGCTGCTGAGGCTAGAGCCTATCCCGGCAGCGTTGTTGACATCTACACAGCTGCCCTTGCTGCAGCTTCCGCTGCAGCGTCCGCTTCCGCGTCAGCGCCAGCATCGCCGTTGCCTCCGCCCCGCTCCCATTTGGAGCCCATCTATGCAACCGCACAAAAACGTTGCCATAGCACTTGCATCTCATCCACGGCCTTGACCAAGCCATTGATGACAGCTACCACCAATACAACGAAGACCACCACGTCCCCTCTGCGAATGACCAGCAGGCCAACGGCAAGAGCCGCGAGTCCCAAAGGGGGGGCTGGTGCTCGTGGATGCAGGCAAACATCCAAGGCTAGCGACCTGGACAATGGGTCTCAGGTGAGAGGGAGTTTTCGAACAGATCATCCCCTCATTATCGTTAGTCAATGTGGTAGATCAATCCACCAATTCAATGTCTTCGACTCATATTAAAATTGTCACATTTTTCAGTATTTCATGTATCCCAAACTAGGACATTGCTTATATCCTGAGACTTTGTTAGTTCTGAAAGTAATTGAAATATTTCTGAAATACGCCTAATGATTGCAAAGACTCGAATATAAATAGTGGCCATAAATTGGACAATAATCGGATTATTTACTTATTATTTCTGCTGCCGATTTCTTCTATAAAAAACAAAATTGGATTCGTTTGATATTATTCTTTAAATAGCTTTTATATTCATTTAAAAGTGGAAATTTTCATAATTTCATATATGTATTTATATATAAATTTCTTCTTTTTGGTTTTGAAAAAATGTAAGAACACTTCATATGTTGTAAAGATATAGAAAACTAGACCTAGAGATGAATGTTTCAATGTTTAGGTGGTCGATGTTTGTAACATTTGTCTTATGCTTTATTCGATTAATTTTTAAGTCCTAAGCTAGATCCAAATTAGACCCCTTAGCTTAGCTTACGCCTCTGCTTTATTATCTGAAATATTTAGAAAATTATTTCAACTAATTATATTTCATATTTTGTGTAGACGGAGTCTATTAACCTTGAATCTATACTGAACGATATTGAAACCATATCGGAGGATATACTGGCCATTCAATTGGAGAAAAGCAAATCGCGCGATAATCTCATATCTCCAGATCCTAATAAAGACACGGATAAGATGAAGAAACCCTATCGGTCCGAGATGAACTTGTATTTGCAATATGGAGACGGCACAAATCCCACCATATCACCCACCACAACCAACAGCAGCAGCAGCACCACCACCACCACGGCATCGGCAACATCAACAGCTGAAACCACCAAACTTATGCGGCGCACCCGTTCGCTAGAGCGGGAGCACACAGACAGTCCGGCGCCACATATACCGGATCCCATGGCGCCGTTTCCGGATAAGTGCACTTACCTGGGATTCGATCAGCTCAATCAAGCTGCAGGTAGCCAGCAGCAGCTAACGTCACCAAGTCAACGTCCTCCCATTGCTACCAAACCAAATGTACCATCAAAGCCTCCGCCGCCACTGCCTCCTGCCCGTCGACCAGCCATGCCAACCGAACCGCCGCCACCACCGCCTACATCAGGAGCAGCCACCGCTTCAGTGGGTCTTTCGCCCAATAAAAGTCACCTGTACAAATCTCTGGCCTCGGCGGCGGCAAAGAGAGCCATTTTCCGTTCGTCGCCATCGCAGACGCAGACACGATCCCTTGATGTGGACCTTACTGAAAAGGAGGCGAATTCTGGAGAGCCCGACAACGAAGTAAGTCTCTAAGGTAAAGAAAGAAAATTAGCCAAAATTCCTAACTTTTTGCTCCATTTAGGCGACCGAGGCAGCCAAGCGTAAGAATCGACGGGTCTCCATTGTCTGCGCTGAGGATCAATCCGTTGCACCACCAGTGACCACTGCACCCACTGTCACAGCCAGTTGTGTGGATCTCAGCTCTGCTCTTCTCACACATCCCAACATCAAGGCCTTTAAACAGATTAGCCATAGCACACCAAATTCACCACATTCCTCGCGTCGGCGCACCAACAGCAATGGCACTCCACCGACAACACTAGGAGCAGGAGCGGCAACATCTGTTGGGAATCCGCATCCGGAATTGACAGCGTCAGTCTCAGCTCCGCCTAGTACCACACATCATCAGCAGCATCATCATCATCGGAAGGAGAGCAGCGATCCAGTACCCATGACGGCCACTGTAAGCCGCACAAAATGTTCGCGACGCCACTCCGAAGGGACCGTCCACAATGTGCATCGCATTAGTAATGCCAGCAGTGGTGGTGGTGGTGGTGGTAATGGAAGTGGCGGACATCATCATCATCATCACAGCCATAGCCATCATGGCCATGGCAGCAGTTTACTCATTAGCCAGAATCCACATCATAGCCATCATTCCCATCAGGATAGTAATCATGAGACAGTCACCTCGTTATCCGATCGAAATTCAAATAGTTTCGCCTCCTCACGCGAATCCTCAACCAGTTTCAGTATGCGCTCGAATCGTAGAAAAATATCAATAAGTTCGCATACCGGTGGCAAGATTCCATGGTGCGGTTGTTGGGGTAATGGCTGCCTTTAGAAAGTTTTACCTTGTCAAAGAATATGAGCGTATGGTAGGGAGAATTATTAGCTGCCGTCCAAAGAACTAAATTACATATACCTGATCACGAATATTTCAAAATTTTGTAGTAGAGCTACACATATCAAGATTTCACAAGGGATAAGTATATCATTGAAAGTTTATATTCATTTGGACAGTCACAATGGTTACACTTCCAAATTTTTTCATTCATTTGAGCCGTCCAAGAGAAAAATCGTAGTGAATATAAGTACAAAAGCATAAATCATCCTAAAATCCCGCCACCGCCAAAAGTGAACCAAACTAATTGAAACAAATGTTATTTCTAAAATCAAACAATACTCAATTTCAATTCCAGAACTCGATGAAATTTTCTTTGTACATATATACGATATTTCAATTCAACTGTAGCATTTAAATTATTAATTAATTGATAATTCTGTAAACTATAAATTAAGATAGTAATTCTTGTTAAAATTTCATTCAGAAAATCGTAAAAAATTATGCATATATATATTTGAAAAATATAAAAACCGAAAAATTGTTTATATTTTGTTATTAGGTAAAAGGAATAATTAAAATTACCAAGATCATTTAAACATCGGATAACGTTTGGGTTAGTCGTATGCGATAATACAAGTTTGTTGAGTGATTAAAACGAATAAAACTATTATCAAACGATTATATTTATAAATTTATTAGATCTTTAAACAACGTGCACTTATTTCAAATGTAAAGTTTAGAATATTTCACTTTTAACTTAAGTTTTTAATAGTTATGGCTCAACGGATTTATGCTTACACTCTAGGTTCCCCCGCATAATTGAGATATAATCAAAACATCGACCCATGACACACAACCAACAAGTGCCGCGTGAAGATCCAAATTCAAAAATCAAAAATAGACAGTACAAAATCAACCAGAATTCTGTTAGCCGCATTGTAGTTTCGCCCGGGAACACAAGTTCTACTTAATTTGTTTTACTGTTTGTTATTGACTTTTATTGGTTTTTGTCCCAACCACGTAATGCATAATTTTTGAGTTAAATTGAAATTTCGAAATAACTATCGAGATAAGGTGTGGAAACTAATTAACTGGGCAAATAGTTTTTTAACGTATGAGCTGTTCACTTATATTTTTATAGCCAAAGGTTGCGGGTTTCTCTAGTAAAAATGTGGCAGAGTTACATTCGTAAAGTATACAAATTAAATGGGAAAAATAAGTTGTTCTTAGTTGTATTTTCTATTATCAACTCAAAAATTAACAATCTAAATTCTTAGAATTCCCTTTAATGGGAAAGCCTCGGAGGGTAATTTAACAATTTACTAGCAAGTGAGGAAAGAGTTGCTACATTTCAAAAGTCCCATGTTTTTTTTTGCAACATTTTAAATTTCACACTCGTTTGTTTCAGAGAGCCTGGTCAAAGAGCCAGCAGAGCGTTGGAGTGAACGAAACCGCAAATAGAAGAGGCAGCCCGTCAGCCAGTCTGGCAGGTGGCGGGTGGTTGGGTACTTTAAAAGGATGCCTGCCACGGGTGCATGCAACGAAAGGGAACGAGATGGTGCAAGGCTGTAAGAGGATGGAAGTGGTTGCAACTGAAATTGCGCAACAAGCGAAAATATACAATATGCAAATTAGCCGCAAATTAAGGTGTAAAAATGCATGACACACAAAACGCCTCCCGGATATATATGCATGTATGTGTGTATCTATGTATGCATTCATACAATTGTATATGTGTGTGTATATGGGGAAACAAATTTAATTTTCAGGTGTAACTTGGTAAAATTACACCAAAGGGAGACCATTTCAATTGCTTTTTGAATGAAAGTTCATTCAGTTCAGTTTATTTAAGGATGTTAGCCACTGGTCATTGGCCACTCGCCACTGGCTATCTGCCAATCAATTTCATTTTCGAAATAACAAAATTTATAGCATCTTAGCCAAAAATAAAAGTACCAACTTGCCAGATTGCCACGATTTTCAATTTTTACTACATCGTGTGCGTGTGTGTGTGTGTGTATGTGTGTTTTCTTTGTCTCTGCTCATTGTCGCCGATTGCCAGATGCAACATCTAACCATTATCTTATCATTATTGTCATCATCATCATTATTATCCGAGCATGAGAAATCAATTTGTGATCTCATAACATTTTCTGTTTATTTGCCAATCAAAATTGAATTGAAATGGGGCCAATAAAGTAATGTGTATAGGGAGCTACAATGCATATAAATTCATGTAGAATTTCAATTTATAGCTGTAGTAAAACCAAGTCAAAACCATAAAGAAAATGCCACATGAAATGCGATTAGTTGTAAGAAATTCCATTAGAATTCAGCTGGGAGTTTTTCCATTACAAACTTAAAAATATGTTTTGTGCTTTAATTAAGGAAATTGAACTAAATATTATGATTCTTGACAAGTTGTAATTGAAGCTTGTAAACTATTTACATGATCATGGATAAGTCAAGTCGAAGCCAAGTCGCCTTTCATTTCTTCTCAATTTTTAGTAGTGACATTTTTTAAACTAAGAGTAAGTGCAATTAGTTTAATAAACGCTGTGGCTAAGAGTACTGACTCTAAGCTCCTTGCCAATTAGGTAATAGGTGCTTCAACCGGTAACCGATACTCAAATGGAAAACAATTTGCATTACGGTCATATAGAATAGAGAATTGTTTGATGTTTGGGTGTGTCGTATGTAGATTATTTGTTTTGCGAACTTGCAAGTGACACCAATCACTAATTGCCATAGAGGAGATGGAGATAGGGGTTAAATAGGAAAGGGACACGAGGGTATTCAATCTGTTTACAAACCATTGAATATATTCACCATTTGCCATTCGGTAGTTGGGCAATCTGAAGGCACTTAGCACTACCCGCACTCTGGATTGTTTACATGGAAACTGACTTAAGGTTACTATGGGAGCTACCCGGACGGAATGTAACCGAAACTTCGCTTGCTCTACACACACCCACCGCACACACACTCACACACCCATATATAGAGCCATATACATACACAATCCACAAGTTTATGAGAATTTGCAGAGTCATAAACTAGACGACGCAGTGTCAGTAACAGAGAGAGTGAGTAAGAAAGGGAGATGGTCATAGAAAGGGAATGCAAGAGGGTGGAGATGGGACAGTTGTCAGTGACGTTTGGTAGTTTTGTTTTGGATGAGCAAATACAGAATTTTGCTCTAGCATATGTGTTCCTGTCATCTCCTTGGTTCCTATATAACGAGCGACTTTATGTGCATGTACATATGGAAATTACAATTCCGGAGTGCAAAATATGATCCCAACTCGTACTGCCATTCCTATTCAATCTTACACTGTTGCCCCCTCACTCTTCCATCAACTTTCTCCCAATCTTACTTCCAAATGCCTCTCTTTCGACTATTAACTTTAAAATGTTGAAAGCACTGGGAGGATATATACATATATATTTAGATATGTGTGTGTGTGTGTGTTTTTGTTTCTGTAGTAAATAAATAGTAAAACAAAACATACATCAAAATTCCATTTGCTGAAAAACATGAAAAGGAAGAGATTTATGTATATATGTATACAGTAGTTATTTTATGTGTGTTTGTATGTATATATATATATATAATCTACACCATCTTGAACAACATATCCTTTTGCCCACACCGGACTTGCTAGAACAATGTGTGTGTCACTATAGTGGAAATAAAGAAAAGCCATGAGTTGCCATAAAGAAATGAAGTTGTAAGGGAATGTATCTATGTGTGTGTGTGGGAAACCATTATACAATTGCACCACAGTGTTCTATAACTCGACATAGTCTTCAAGTGCTACAAATGTCATGTGTTAGTTTCTTTAATTTATTAAATCTTTGAAGTCCTTTAAAAAATTATTGACACAAGACAGATTTTTAAAATTTAAAGCTAAATTTTAAGGGCTTTTCCATTTTTCAACCTTGATTTGGCTTATGTGCATGAACTACAATGTCTAATGCATAGGTATATATGAGATTGATTACATTAAGATATTAATGTAGTTATTTTGTAAATGAATCGTTTGACATTATCCTTGTTATCCATCAGAAGTAACTCTATAATTCGTTCTGCTATCGCATGCTTCTTTTATAAATATACTATAGACACATACATAGTCCCATCTTTTGCTGTATCTATGGTTGTAACAGATGCTAATCCAGTTGCGCTTTTGTGTCAGTAGCTATCCTAGATGTTGTCGTTGTCATTGTCATTGTGCTTGTCGCATTGCTAGGTCCTCGTTGATAATGGGCCCCTTTTATTGTTCGTTTCCTTCAGACAGTAGACGCCAGTCAAGCAGCAACAGCAGCAGCAGCAGCAACATCCCTTCTCCGATTGCGCTGTCAAATTACACACGCCACTTGACAAAACTCATCTCATTAAGCCTTTTCGCATGTGCAGAAACTTCAAGTTGTTCTTCAATTTGCATTCGTTTCCAATCTACATACATCAAAAGACACAACAGACACAACAAAGACATTGATTATATTCTGAAAGAGGGATTAACGAAAGAAAAGCTGAATCAATAGGAATTTCAATGTTGGGCCACGTGCAAATCGGTAATTTTCATAAAAGAAAACGCAGCATGAGAAGAATTTATATGATGAGATCTTCATGTATGTATGTATGTAAGTATTTGTATTTGCTAAAGCGAGTCAACAGTGCGGCTACTCAATCAATATTGGCTTTTGCTCTCGCATGGAATTCGCACACACAAACATATAATATATTACATTATATGCCTTCTTTGTATTTGTTTGCTGACCCGTACAACGCACATATTCCGACTTGTGCAAATAAATTAAATTAAAATGTATACAAAACATAAATTATTTAGGAGATAATGTACTAAGGGGCCATCGAACACCCAAGCAGACAGACATACATACATACAAACCAACTAACCAACGACCCGAATGGTTAAGAAGAAGAAAAATACTTACTAGTCACACAACTTATTTCTACTGAACAATAACCAGCAATAAAAGCAAATTCAATAAGACCACAACGAAGAAGAAAAAAGCAGCAAAGAGCAACAGAAAGACAAATAAGCCAACATCAGCCTCGGGTTGGAGGTCCCAAAAGTAAAATTCCTTCAGATAAATCACCAAAAATGAGAAGAAACAAAACGAGCAAAAAACCAGCCAGAAAATAACTGGCCCAAATCGAATAAAATATGTGTGTGTGTGTTTGTGGGTGTGTATGTGGCCAGGTTATTCACCTGATGATGAAACTAGTAAAGAAAATATTTATTGAATTTCAGCAAAAAATAAATTGCCAGCATAGCGAAAGTATTTATAGATTTTTCAATGTGAAAGCGAAAAGTATTGCATTTAATTGATAATATCAACAATATTTTCTTTTTATCCTCTCGAAAAACTTAAGTCAATTTGAATGTATACAGAAATGATTTCAAGGCAAAAAGCGTGCAGATATTTCAAAATATCTTTGTTAGCTTTTTAGTTTTATTTCCTGGTATTTTGTTTACCTTTTTTTCTGTTGTAATGTGAGGGAAATAACAAAATGTAAACTGCTTTTCTTATGATTTTCTTCGTCTTATTTAAATGCAAAACAGTTGAGCAACAACTTGTGTCACAATGTAAATGCATATAAATATTTCTTTTATTCAAATATTCAGTTGGTCATATTTAAATCTCAGCATTATGTTGACTCTTTCTTTTGCCTCTATCCTCCTCCTTTATGGAATTGCAAGTAGTTTCTATTTGCGGAATTTAAAAGTACAATTGAGCCAAAAACATATATGTAAATATATAGAGGTGCCTCTCTATTGTGCCATATTTATTGGTTTCTTCTTTTCGTCTTCAAGGCAATTATCTATTTGGATGTACTGGCTAGCCATCAGTAGGAGTTATTTATTTAGTGGAAATAAGGTATTCTGTGCGACAAAAGTGAAGTAAAATCTGAACTAGCTGGCGTTAGGTTTTTTCATCTAGATCTCTGTGTCTTCACGTCTTTCGGCCTTCAGTTACCTTTTTCTGGTCTGTTATCCCCTACAGGAGATGCTGTATGTCCAGGGAACAGCTAGCAGCAGTTTGAAGTAAAGACGAAGTACTTGCCAAGTTCATAAAATATTCAGCTGCACTTTAGCCAACAAACTGCCGCTAAGAAGTTGCCTGCAATAATGTTATTTTCCCAGCCGCACCTTGACTCAAGTGGATAGGCGGAGGTGGAGCGAGAGGGAATCGAAGTGGAAGTTGAAGTAGTAGTGCCATCTCGAGTCAGAGGAAGTGCTGAGATGATGTTGTGGGGGCAAATCCAAGCGGTGCCAAATGGCAGATTAAAACGGTGTTAAGTTGCGGCCTGCCGGAGATTTCACTTGCGGCTCGAACCGGCTTCAGCGGCAAGTGCTTACAGATTACGCAAAGCGCATAAATAAGCGGTTGCTGGAGGCAAATGGAAAAGCAAATGGAAAGAAGATTAACTTATGAAATCTTTTCTACATATTCTTTTATGAAAAATTACTTGAATGAGAAGTTTTTATGATCAATTGCATAGGAGAAGAGGTTTTCTTGTTAGTTTATTAGTTAAAGAATAATATTTTTAGCAACAATCTTGGGCATTTTAGATTTCTGCCACTAATTATACCTATACTCGAACTAAACTGTAAAACAATCTAGATAAAGCTATAAGCAATTTTTTCTTTACCCTCTCATGGTAAAGTCAGTCGACACCTTTGTAACCTGTCACCAACAGTGGGAGCGGCTGTTGCAGTCCAAACAGAAATCTCCTGTTATCCTTTTAACTGAAGGACAACTCACATGAATGCAGAGATGTCGTTGTCGTTGGCATTCGGATTGTGTAAACATTTTAATTTCAGCTGCAAACAAATGTGCAGCAGCCACATCAGCGGCAGCCAAGCCACATCTGCCAAGCCAAGCAACGTCACCTTGTTGTGTACTATGCCCCCTCGCTCTCTCCCTCTCTCTCTCTCTCTCTCTCTTAGCTTTCTAACCAAGTGGACCGCATTCGTCCAAAATGCTTTGTTCCCCCCTCCACTTGGCCCCCTCTTTTCAACACTGGATGTGTCCGTGAGTGTGTGTGTGCTTGCGACAAGACCAAGACAAGTGTGTGTACGAGGCTTTGGGTCCAAAACATTTACCAGCTTCAATTTCAATGCTTTCGAAAATGTAAAAACCAAAAACAAGGCCATAATGCCTTAGCCTGGGCATGAGATAGTCGAGGTATCCTGGCACATAGTAAAAGTTCATGCCAGAGATGTAATAAATGAATTATTGCATTGAGATCTTGCCAAATCCTGGCAATCTTCAGCTGAACAATGAATGGAATCAAAAAGCAATTTTCACATTGCCTGGGAAAAGTAAAATCAACATTTTGTGTAATCAATCGAGTCAAGACCAAACGAATCATCTACAGTGTTAAATGAATACGTTCACAGCTTTAGGAGTTTATTTTTAATTTTTAAATTTAACAAAAATATCTCCATATCTAATAAACTGAGTGTCAATTCTTCCATCTGTTTTAGTACCATTTTGAAGTTGAGCCTTCAAATTCCATTTGGTCTATGCAAATTAAACTTTTAAACTAAGATTTTGAGCTCTTTCAAATTTCCTTCCTTTGTGAATTATGACACAAAATATCTCAACTCTATATAGTTTGATTTAAAGTGATTATCAGCATTAGTTATATAATTTTATTTATTTTTCAATGACTTGATCACGATGCATGGCCATCTCTAAATCGTTTTGAGGCATTTTGTCTTTCTTTCTTTGCCTCAAAAATGTCCGTTTAGCTTGCAACCATTTCATTCACTCGCATTCATGCACTCAGAGTGGGACACAGAAAGTGAGGGAGTGAGAGCGGGGAGTGGGGGTGAGGTGACATTGCTGAAACACAAACACGAGAATATGTTTTTGTTCATTTTATGGCCTTTTCTGCTGCCATAAACACCAACACCTACTACATCTGCGGTTCTCCCCTTTGTCTTCTGGTCTCCTACGAAATGGTTTGCATGCAAAATGCCATAAAAAGATGGAAAAAGAAGAAATTTGAAAACCGCATTTGGTTTCAACACACACAACACACACACACACACACAGGCACACTGCATAATGTTAAGATATATATGTATATATAATATTTATAAAATAGAGAAAATGCTGCAATGCTTTTTATGAAAAATGGGCAGATATGCATTTCAAGGATACAATTACAAAGCGAATAGACTCGCTTTTTACATATTCGGCCCACCCACCAGTAAGCCACATTGCATTCTCCGCACCTTTATAGCCTTTCCTCTTGCCAAAATGTTTAGTTTGAAAACAACAAACAACACACACAAAAACACAAACAAAAATGAAACGTGAGATGAAAGTTTACATTGCCATGCCTGCTGCATGCTGCTCATACCCTGAAACCATCCTGCCTCTTCCTCCCCCCCTTTTTCGCTTATTGCACAATTAAAGTTGAAAATTTTGCAAATATTTCGCCTTCATATTTCGCCCCTGACAGTTTATTATTATTTTTAATGAGGCATATTATAACCATAATCAGCAGAGCCCAGAAATATGAAAACTGTAATCAGCAGGGGCAGGAGCAGGAGCAGGATCGGGGACACAGCAGCAGTGCAATCAGAGGAGAATGCTTGTTAGTATTTGTAGTTGCCTGTTTTTGACAGGGAAATTAAAAATTGTGACAGGCTCCATTGAAATATTTACTTATATACTTTTCAAAATATGAAAGTGAAAGTTATCCTTGACATGGTAAATATATTTTTTGTTCCTTTATTTTTTATTTTTTTGGTTTTATTGTTTTATTTTATTTGATGCGGGTGTTTTTGAAAATAAAGAAAAATATCGCACACTGCTTGTTTACTTTATGACAAGCATTAATCTTTAATTACATTTATATATTTATTTATAAGTTCTATAAATGGAAAATGTATTACAGTTCAAACGTTAATTCAAATATTTGTTAGCAATTTCATATTCTATCTAATAATTTATTGGGCTTAGAGATTAATAAAACTTTTGAAATGGTGTATATTTTATATGTTTTAATAAGGGCATTCCATAAATTTTATTTTATAAAAGACACCAAAATTTATGTAGTCTGATTTGGATTTTATTTTAAAAGTTTGACAGCATCTTTTAGATGCTATTTAATCATTATCATATGCAAACTGAGGCAAATTATTAATTAACAACAAAACTGGATTTATTTTATGTATGTTATGAGTTTCTGTTTTATATACTTACATTTTATGATATATTTCCCTATTGTCGCCACAGTCTAGTTGCTCATAATTTATGAAAAGAATATATCCCTACACACAGTAAAAACCGTGCAATGACATTTATTATAATTTAGAGTGGGAGATAAACAGTGAAAAAGAAAGCGAGAGAGACAAGAGAATATATAATATGTGTATTCATAATATATTAGGGTTGTCTAATGTCCCAAAAATTTCTTGCAGTGCACTGTACTTGTGTGTGTGTGTTTGTGTAAAGGGATGGGAGGTACATAAAATAGAACATAATATGCTAGTAAACATGGGAGAATGGCCCGCATCCAAGCAATTTGATCTCGTACAAACAATTTTCGACTGGGCATGGTACTGCTGGGTCAAAGGCAAAGGCGATGCTTGAAGTTAGTATCAGAAGTACCAGGGAGTAGTATGTACCATAGATATATGTATGTATGAGTGTCAGTATAGCCAGGCAGCCGCAGACATAGACACAATGTATGTGTCTCCATGTCCACCTCCATTGGGGAGTTGAGATGTGCAGAGCCGGAACAGTATGACTATTATCCTTTGACCGCTTGTCGTGATGCTGCTTAACCTTAACCATAAATTGGCTAAATAGCCACGCAACATGCCAAGGGTTGACAGCCCGAGTAGAGTTGGTTGGAGCCAGCAACCGATATGTGTGGGTGTAAGTGTGTTTGTGTGCGTGTGTGTGTGTGGGTTCTTCCAATCAATTTATCACTTGAGCGGCAAGCAGACATAGCACCGAAAAAAAAAACTAATAATTTGCCCTCCATTAGAACATTTATAAACAAAAGGATATTAGCGTGGACAGAAACGGGATATTCGGGCAAAGGGCAAAAGGTATTAGGGCGCACGTTATGGGGCTCATTGAATGTGTCGCCAAAAGATTTAATGGACCATGGAGTTGTGTGCACCATTATGATGATGATGACGATGCTGCCAAAGACGATGATGAAGTCATAGGTGGAAGTCTCGTTTATATATCGATATATTGTATGTATGTATATACATTACATTATTTTCAGCTACGGCCACGTTCGCTGACCAAACACAATAAATCATAAAATAAAACTGAGCCAAAAACCTTTAGGTTTATTGATATTATATGCATGTATGGCCCGTACGTATTACATGCCCTTGTTTATGTATGCTTGTTGGATATGACATTAATATTCATCAAATTTATACTTATCCATGGGGTATATTGACTAGCGAATGTGCAAGAGAATATTAAAGGCTTGTGTGATATTTTTCAGTTTGTCTAATTTAAAAGAGTATTGAAATCTACCTATAAGTGCAGATAGATAAAAAATATGTTGAACTTCATTGTTCTAATATGATTAAAACTTTCAAAGTGTATACAAAATTCATGGTGTAGTCATTTGGATTTCATATGTGGGCTCCCTCTCCCATTTATCTTTACTCAATATAATTCTTTTTATGATGCCAAAAACTTTTACTCACTTTATTGACTTTCAGCTGTGGCCTAACAATACATTTTCTTGTCTAGTTCTAGTTTGGATAAAGTTTTACAATTTGTTTTTGTTTGCCTTTGCTATTGCCCAAAGAAAAAAGAAAAAGTCACTAGTCCTGTTCACAGCTATATTATGTTAATTTAGTTTTTATGTGACTCGTCTGGTGTATTCAGTTAGTTCAATAAACCAATGTCCATAACTCATAACTAATGCAAAAGGGAAAGTTATTAGAGTTTGTCTCAGCTAGAGATTACGTATACGCAACATCAGCTAGCAGCCAGCAGCCACCATTCACTTTGAGTTTGTCCTTTGAAACCCAGTTTGGGGCACAGGAAATGTGCGTTTTTATGCCTTCCACTCGCACATCAGACATATCAACAAATCGCTGGACGAAAAACGACTGCAACAAATCAACGGACAATTCAAGTGGAGTGTTTCGCAGGGCCCAGTTAGGCAGGTTGACAAATTGCCACTCACTTGTTATGGGTGGCAGGGCTCAGAGGACCAGATATCAGGGGGATGGGGGGGAGGGCCCAAAAGGCGTTTGTTTATTTGGTTTTCATGTCGCGCATGTTAAATGCAAATTATTCAAAATGCTTTTAACCTGTTAAGGCTCATGGCTTAGCACACACACTTACACGGAGATCCTTCGTTGACCTTTTTGCCCAGGACATCCTTGCCGTCATCGTCATGTGTAATTTCTGACATTTTGTTTTGCCGGTTTCTTTTATTTTCACAAATAAGCTTCACGCGATTATGTAAATTTTTTTTTTGTTTCTTGTTTTTTTGTGGCAAATTTTCAGTGAATGAGTGAACAATTCTTTCTCAGCTCATGGTGAAAAAGGTCAGTTAACTTGACTTTCGGCTTAAGGTTTGGCCTATGAAACGTAGCTAGCCCTTTAGATGAATAAATTAGCAAGATATTTTGTCGAGTCAAATGAATGGCAAATATATTTTTAACTGCCAAAGTCTGCATCTATTATAAAGGTACTGACAAATTGTAGAGGCAAGATTATTCTTAGCTTTTCGTATATGAATTTATGAACTGCAAAAAAAAAAACATGTTCTGTAAAAATCTCTTAAAGTACCCATTCAGGAAGCAAGTAATACTAAAATACCTAATGGAAAATCCTTAAAATGTGTTTTATTATGTCTTTTAAAAGAATTTTAATAGAAGTCTAATACCTCTGCACCCTTTCTTTATCTATTTCCCACCCCTTTTTGCTTCTATGTGATATATATGTATGTACATATATGCTTTATTAACAACAAACGTACATAAATAACTTAAACAATAGAAATAATAAAGTGCCCGTTGGTCATCTCCCACCCGACTACCATTTTTCAGTTTGTGTTTGTGCATTTGATATATTTCTTAATAAAAATATCGCACACACATAGTCCAACAATGTCAGCTATGGTAGAGCTCATGTGTCACGATGGAAGCAAATGAAAAATGATCAAAGTAAGTTGAAAGTGTGGAAAGAAGAAAAACTGCTGCACTGGCACAGATGCTGCTCCACACCAGGGACCTCATCAGTATATATGTATGTACGTATATGTGTTTGTGTGGGTGGGTGGTCGCATCTCTTTGTATATATGTATATGTGTCCATTCAGCAAGTGCAGTCAGGAAGGGTCTCATCTGTGGTAAGCATCAAGTAATCAGCATCTGTGACTCGAGTTTGTTTGGGGAGTAATTAGTTCCTTGGGCATTGATTTTTATGCTTTGCCAGCTGCTGCTGCTGCTGCTGCTACTATGGCTTCTCTTTCTGTTTAATTTCGCATGACAAATTGCTAATACGTCAAAGCTAGCGGCTTGACGAGATAAAAACGAAAAGAGCAACAAAAATTTATGTTTATAAAAGCCATAGACATGGCTGCCGCTGCCGCCGCCGCTGCTGTTAACAAACCCCATAAAACTCACATATATAACCCACAGCATTGTCTACACACCAAATTCTCTTCCTTCTGACTCTGATTAAGAAATATGTGAGCCGACAGACGCAGACACAAACACATAGCTCGGTGAAGTCCTGACTTCATTCTCTCCACAAAATCATAAAATAAGTATACGCCGCGTATGTTCCACCAGGCATAAATCATTCCACAAAGCCACCATTATGCAGAACGACGTTACTTGTGGGTGGGCTAACACCACCTGTCTGCACCCTTTTTCGTGTATTTTTTTCCTCTTTTTGATATGCCCCACAAAACATTCGTAAAAATGTTTATAACTTTTCAGCCGCAAAGCAATTACTTAAATGCAAATAATGCGAAACACTTTGTATGCCACTTTGCCCCGTTTCTCACTTACCCAGTCAGTTTATTTGAAAGACATTTTTGTTTTTCTTGGGGTTATCATATAAAACGCTACGATTAAGTTGATTGTTTATTAGTCATGGTTGTTAAATTGATACATGAAGGGCAAGCGGAAGTACGAAGCAGATGCCAAAATATTGACTTATCGATAGAGATAACAAAATGCTTTAGAAATTATATTTCACATTGTTTAAGGCTTGAGAATTATATTACGTATACGCCAAGTTGGCCATGTATTTCATTTATTTCGTTTGATTGAGGAATATTGCTTAAGCCTTATAAAGTGCTCATAGGAAACTTTGCAGACTTTCAGGCGCCAGAAGAAAGTTGACTTTCTCTTTCCCATCGATCGAAGAGTCGCCGCTGGACAGCATAATTATTCCCTTTATACTCTTTCACTCTCGCGAAATGGCTAAGACCCATTAAGATAATAAGCCGCGGTGGGCCCTTTGGTTATTCTTCTTCCGGAAATGTCAGTCATCTCTTCGTAGTCACTTAACGGCTGACATCACACAATCCAATGAAGTGAACAAAGTTAGCTATATTACTTGCTTGGCTTATGCTAACCTTTAGTTACGATTACTTATTATCAAATGGCATTTCATATGCAGCATAAAAAATATTTCAGTTTCTCAATCTTTCAATTACACTCAAGTCATTCATAAGTTTGCCATTTTATGTTGATTGCAGTTTGAAAAACTTTTATTTTAATCTTTTGCCACTTTGCATATCAGAAAATCAGTGAAATGAATGTACACACCATTACATACAAACATATACACACATACATATATGCTGCATATGACAGTTTTCTTGAACTTTCAGTCAATTTCATTTTTGTTTCATGGCTGCCATTTTCTGACAGGATTGCAATATTGAGACGTTGTACTCGTTGCCTTGCCATGTAGCAATTTCGGCCTTCGCCCTCAGTTAGCCATCTTTCCCCGCAATCATCTAGTCTCCCAAGTCGGAAAGTCAGTCAAGCGGACGAAAGGAAAATTCTTACGTAGTCGGCAGAGGCAAAAGATGTTGGCTGTTTTACAGTGAAACGACTGCTTGTTAGCGCTGATTTTATGCAGATTTCCACGAAAAATTTATGTAGAGCTATGCTACTGGGGGGAATATACACTATCTCCATTGTAACATTGGTTGTACCAAAGTCAACGAGATGGGGGCGGCACAGTTGGACGGACGGACGGACGGACGGATAGCTAGGGTGGCGATGCAGAAGGATGCCAAAGTAGCGAAATAAGCATCAGCGACAAGCAGACAAAGTACACGAAGTGTTCGTTTCATTTCAAATTGATTTATGCACGGCTTTCTGTTTCATTCTTCTGCCACACCTCCCACCCCTTGCATCGCGTCTCTATTTTCCTGGATTTTCCTTCTTTGGAAGTGAAGTCTATATATGTTTGATTACTTGCTAATGTCATTTCATGAGCTAATCTTGGCTATAAGGATAAAGGTCACTCAAGTAACTCCAACTCAACTGAAGTAAGTCACAAAGAAAACTCAAGGAATACTGAAGTGCCATCTGCAATAATTTGATGAATTTGACTGTTTTTGGAAGCACAGTTCACAATTATCAAGAATTAAGAGGCAGCAAAAAGTAATTTAATAAAATGTTCGCTGCTCAATCAACAAAGCATTCGAATTTACTATTTATTTGCTAATTAGTAGAAAAAGTTCTCGACCTCTAATCACACATGAAGACACACATGTAACAAACACACTCACACGTTTATAAAACACGCACACACACACACACACAGAAACCCACACTGACATGCAAATGTGATTCAAAACTTCCGCCATTGGCAAATTAATTAGGGGTTCGTTAAGGTCGAGTTTCACCCGTCAGACAGATTAGCCTGTTGTTGCTGTTGCTTTTGCTGTTGCTGATGTTAGATTTTGTTGCTGAAGCGTACAAATTTTGTCGATGAGAGAAACAAGAGCAAGAAGTGAAAATGAGAACGGGAACTCATTGTGACTGTGAGGTTTTTGGCATATGTTAGGAGTATGGAAAATGGGAAAAGGGCGATTGGGCGTATATATGTACATACACAGAGATGGAGCAGAACCTGCCTCGCCTCTCTATTAGGCGCCATAATTAATAGCAGCTTAACTTATAATTACGGTCACCAAAACCACAAGCACACATTTTAGCCTAATAGTTGAGGTAGTTTAGTAATTTATTGAGGGTTTTCGAATCGAGGGATGAGTTTGATTTGGGTCCGATTAAGAGACATATGTAACTGCAATTAGCGAGAGATAGAATGACAAAGAACTACATATTCGGACTGGAGGAAAAATATATATAAGCAGTGTGCGTGCTTTAATAAAATATAAGCTATTGAGACACAATTATTGGATTACATGCTAATTGCGTGTCACCATTCAATTTTGTTTATTTGTATATTCCAAGAAAATTATTATTAACTTAAGCTTGCCGCATCAAATAATCAGTTAAAGACAAATTTAGCTTAGCTTAATCCTAGACAAGCAATTATATTTATAAAAGCGATATAAATTTGAACAAGTTTATCAAAAGGCATCAAAATAATAAGTAGTTTGCTTACCTACAGAAGGCTTTAGTTAAATCTTAAGCAAAATTATTTAACAATCTCAATTGATTTGTCAATTTCAGTTCTTGTCTTAATAAGAAATTAAAAATAAACAGAATTGATAAGCACTTCTTTAGGCTGTTAGTTAAGTTGCACGAATTATATATAGCCATACCTTTATCTATATTGAGACTCATATTCTCAGCTGTCTTACTTGTTTTCTCAGATCCCTCCGCTTGCTATGATCGTCTTGGATCATTGAAGACAACACTTAATAAAATCCCATCTCTCTCTTATCAAGGGCCATCAGAAGATGATGATGATGTCTTGGGTCTGCAATAATAGTTTTGTATTATAATTTTGACCCAATTGTTATCTATGACGAGATGCCCAGTGACCCAGTGAATATACTCTGCCACGTGCTGTAATTCATTTCAATTTCCGTAATTTTTTTGCACACAATGCGATAAGTTGCCATATCATTTTTGTTTTTATTTTCCTCTTTCCTTTTTTGGCGACACAGGAAAAGAAACTTTAGAAATAACTTCAAATGCTATGCACAAAAAAAAAAGAAAAGAAAGCGTGGGATATAAAGAAATCCTGAAAGTGGGCAAAGTGTTTTTGCGCTTTTAGAAGGCAACTAAGCGCGAAAAGTTTCCCTTTTTCCAGCGACATTGAGGACCACGAGCGGCAGTGCCAGCATGTGGACAAGAACAAGGCAGACAAGGACGAAGCGCAGCTCTAAATAAAATAAATTCGATTCGCATTTGGGAGGGTAAGCCTCCGCCGACAGGCCTCAGGCCTGAGTCCCTAGACTTGCCAGTTCCCTTAATATCCAAAAACACCCAACCCAACCACCCACTTCCTCCCTTCCACTCTCTACAACAATCAGTGGCATTTTCTTTTCTTCCTTTCCATTTCCATTTCTTCGCTCGCTGCCACATTAATTTCACTTCTTATAAATCTCGCTAGATTTTCTCACTGCCCAGTTTTTTTCTGCTCTTGCCGCGCTATTTCTTTCCTTTTGCTTTTTTTTTCCTCATGTTTTCTTGGTTTCTTTTCTTGCCTCCTTGCCGTTTTCGCTTTCAACATCGCTGTGGCATATAAATTCAAGTCTCGTGGCTTTAAAATTTCGTTGATTTTAATTTCAATCATATTTCATTCCTTATCAGTTGCTCCTGCAATGGCGGGAATATATTGTTGTTTATTTGTGTGCTTGCTTTGTGTCATATTTTCAATTAGTGTCAATACTTTAATCGCATTCGATTAGTATCAATTTGCTTGGGCAATTATTCACTGTAAAGAAGTGAACCAACAAACAAAAAAAAAAAAACAACGAAAATGATTGTTTGCCCACCATTTACTGGTAAATATTGACAAAAAAAAATGTAATTTAGGCCACCAACGCATAAAGAACCATTCACTTTAGTTCGGCTTATGGCCAACATGGAAATTTCGGTACGGTGCACTGATGCAGAGACGTGGGCATGGTGGAAAATTCTATAGCCATGCCATAAACTAAATAAATGTAAATATTTATATATACATTTACATATTTAAACCGAATGTGTGTGGAGAACCACCCAAATATATATGCTTGTCTATTCAAAAAGTAAAAAATAGATACTAAATACTCTATTTGAAAGCGGAGCATTCAACTTTGGTAATAATTAAGAAATCGCTAGTCTTCTTTTCGGCAAGTTCCTTGCCGATCAAGCTTAATTAGCGCCTAGAGATAGCTTTATGGCCCTAAACTCTGGAAGAATTATTTTAGATAAGTTTGATTTCGGTTTAGTACTTATTTCATGCAAAGAAAAAGCTAATACTTTCTGTCGTCAATAATATTTGTAGTCTAGTTTTTTGCGATGGATGTCTTTCCATGACAATATCTGATTATTAATATATGTACCCAAACCATATACATATATTTGGATTCACCGGAAAGTATATTAAAAATTCTCTAACTACTGAAAAAGATATCTTAAATTTTTATTTTGATATGCATTTAAATTGACAACAGCAAACTAATTTAAATTCATTCCTATGCACTGGTTTTTTTTTGTATAATTTTTTTTTGTCATGTGGCCAAGGTAACAGTAAAAATATGTTGAATTTTGTATAAAACACAAATGGAGCAAAAACTAAAACGACAAAAACAATATTTTGCTGTCAATTGCAAGTGAAAGTTGATAAAATATCAATTGATTTTGAAAAATAGAGCAAAACAAACGAACGATCCTACTCATATGATTGGATGTACATACAACTGGGTAAGAACCAAAAAAAAAAAACTCGTAAAAATCGCCCCAAAACGTAATCAAAACAAACAAAACTATAAATTTGCCATCCATAAAAGCACTTTGATAGACAAATAAACAAATGCTTCTTTATATACACAAAGATAAGTTATACACACAGATTGTATGTTTGTTAATCATATTAAAAGCCTAATAACAATATTAGTAATAGGACTTAAAAATGGTTTCAACACAAAACCAAAGTCACTAAACCAAAATATGACAAGTCAAATAATCAGTATCAATTTCACTTAAAGCCACTTTTAAAATTTAAAAGAAAATGGGTCAAAACATGATTGTTGGCCTGTGAGGCGGATAAAAGAAGATGTTGTTCTTTTTGCAGAATGAAAATGCTGACTAAGGCGATAATAATCAATACAATATTTTCGATTTTTAAGAGAAAGTGAGAAATGTAAGAGATGATTTCCTTCATATACTTGCAAATTTTAGACTTGTCTTACCTGAAAGAGCATTATTGACATACAAACTTTAGAAAACGTAAGCAAAAGAAGCAAATTAAAAGAGATTCTTTGAGTTAAAATAGACAATAAAGTGAAAATTTATATAATATTTAAAATTTTATACAATCGCCTCTGTGTTTATAATAAATTTGTATACCTATATCATAATTTATAGCTGGGTATTATGTTGCTTTATTTAAACAACAATACAGAGTTGAACTTTTTGACAGATTCATTGCCATTGGCCTGTCCCTGCTTCACATATCTGTAAATTTATTCACTTATGTGTACAATATTTTAACAAATACCAATATTTATATATGCACATGTATATGTGTAGATATATCTATACAGAAAAAACCAACTCAAATAACTTCACTTCCATGCCCCCCAGCATAGATGGCATATGATTTGATTTGGTAAAAAGTACTCCAATTGGAGGGGGGGCCTACATCAAAACTGACGTGTCTGCCGTTCGAATTTTTATAAATCATTTGCAGTTTCAATGGCATTTTTGTTATGGGTCTTCCTTTCGTATTTTGTTCTTTTTTTGCGTTCCCGTTTAGCCTGAATGCGGAAAGGAAAGAACGACTGAACGAACTCTTGGTGGCGAAAAAGCCACAAAACACATTCATCAAATCCGCAGAGTCATTCATCATGGGTAATATATTTGACATTGTCAGTGATGGATAAATACTAGCACTATGTGTCCTCAGATAGAAGGGGGAAGCAGCAGGACTACAACTACACGGACAACGACGATTGAGGCAAAATATATATTTTGTTAAAACAATAAAGTGTGCAGATGTTGCAGGCCGGAAGGAAGGAAACATATCGTCTGCACATTAAGCTCAAATTTCACATTCCAATGGAATAGGCAAAAAGAAAATCAACGTTGAACCAGCTAAAATTATCATAGAGTATCCTAGAATTTCAACTTTGTGGTCTGAACAATTGATGCTAACTTTCTGTTGGTTAAAGTCGAGTTAGTTATAATATCAATAGCAATCCATTTTATGGCTATTGTTTTATCACAATTTAAACTTTATAAAAAACAACCGCTTCACATATTTGAGTTGAGTCTTTTTGCCGAGAACTTTTGAGCTATTCATTTTATTTTTTTATATACAAGCAAAACACGAACTAATTGCAAACGCATTTCTCATTTCCTATCGCAATTACGAAACTTAATTTTCCATTTTCTTTTAGTTTTTTTTTCACCAACCAACCAACTGCATTTTCATTTAGCAACTACAAATATTATTGTTTTCCCTGTCTTCTATGTCTCTCATTCTTTGTTCTTTTCTCTCGGTCTCTCTGTCTATTGTTGGTCATAAAAATTAATGGCACAAACGAATGAAAGATAAGTTGAAGAGAAATTCGCTTGCAGTTCATAAAACTGTTGAAAATGCTAAATAAATAAAGTGACGACGAGAAGGAACAATATAAATAGTTAAAGCATAAAGGATCAACAAAGGAGTTGAATGGCGCGGAAGAAAAGGTGGGAGTGGAACTAGTTAGGGGAATATACCAGGACGAATATATTACACACCCACAGTCGAAGATGGCACGTTCCTGTAATAATGGCTGGTCAATTTTAATGAGAATACGTAAGAGTTCTGCCCAAGGACATGGACGCACATTTATAACCAAGAGGAAATGATGTGCTCCCCTTACCATACTCACTCTCTCTCTTTCTCTCTCATCATTCACCCGCTCAACGCATTTTGGTCTGATAAGTCCATCTGGCCAATTGGTAAGAGTCTGGGAGCCTGGGAGGTGTCTGTCAGTAATGCCCAAGTCCTTTGGGAGTCAGTATGTATGAGTGTGTGTGTGTGTGTTTATATATAATGTGTGAGTGTCCTTCGTAGAAGAAAAATGTAGCGGTAATTACATTAACTGCACTCAACCCCTACCCATCATCTGAAACAGCCAGGGAAATGTTGTTTATTGAAGGAAAAGCCAAAGTGAAACTATTTTCATTAAGATTGAAATATGTTTATTATGGTTAAAGATTGTATAGGATGGTAAATATAGTATAATTGTGTTGGTATTTGGTGGAGAATAATTGTTCCTTTTGGTCTGTTTCAGTCCGATAGAGCTTAACCAATGCAAGTTTCATAGAATTGTGTGGGTGAAACAAAAAGATAATCATTTATCAAAAGGAAAGCGGTGATATGGTCTATTAGAATGTATGCAGCGGGAAATGAAAGGGTTGCAGCAGTTAATAAAGTATCTATTCAATGAATTTAAAAAGGAAATTTCACTTGCCTTAGATGATATACATAGCCTAAAGATAGCTTACAATAATACGATTTTGGTACGCCAATCACTTTCTGTGATGAATTAACTGCGCCAATAACCCGTTCTCTCCCATGTTATTTCCGTTCGATCAGCCCAACCCCAACGACCTTTCTCATGCCCCTTGCCATCTTCATCTGCAATTGGAGATATGGCCAATATGTTGTTTCCCTCACATTGGGCTAATTTCGTAAGCGTCCGCTAATCCTAAGCTAAAAACAATTACATTACTCAAACTCAAGTGGCAAGCCTCTGGGGTTTTGGTTTACTAACAATGAATGGCAATAATGGACGACACAGGGCAGGGGGAAATGAAGTCGCGGTGAGGGAATTGCTGGGTGCTGGGAGAACAGCAATAATCGGGCAACGCACTTAACAAAATTTCAAGCAATTAAATCTTTAAATCGCATTTAAAAGCTGTTTTACCCACAATTTTCTTTACTCTCCTTCGTGTTCTTCTTGTATTTTCTTCACATTTTTTCTTTGCCTCTTTTTAGCGAACTAATTATAAAACGGATGCGCTCAAAAAAGAAAAAAAAAAAAAAAAAAGAAAACAGAACCGAAAAAAAGGACAGCTAAATGCGACGCGGCCGGGCTCTAAAATAACAGTATTTTGCATAATTGTTGACCCAGAACCAGGCCAGAAAAGAGGGGCAACAACAAAATAGCAGACACAAAAAATATATATATAGCCAAAGAATGTAATTTTACAGCTAGGATGATATTTCTTCTCACAGCTTCTTCTTTTACGTTTTCTACTTGTTTTCTCGTTTTCTTCTCATTTTTTTTTCTCTGTTTCTGTTCTTTTCTTTTTGCTCGCCACTGATTTGTAATTAGGAAACGGCCGCCAACTGTCGCCTTGGTTGCACAGCCACGCCCCATTTACACCGCATCTGGGCGTTGGTGGCTGGAGGCATTAGCGCAACGTTAAATGCCCAAGTGCCATCTGCTAAGGGATGGGTTCGGATCGGCCCAACTGCCACACTTTAGCCACTCAAGATAAGAAAATGCGGCTCGAACGAAGGCTACCCTTGAATCTTAAATCTCTTGATTTCGAACAACAAACTCGATCAAATTTCATAGATTAAAGTTCACTCTATAACTCAAGATACATTAACAAATATGTTTTTTTGGGATGCACTTCTCAAGGTGACTTTATTAAGGTTCGAATACATTTTTAGGATGATTTGTAATTGATTAACTCAAAAGGCATATACCTCTTGCTGCAAGGGTATGAAAATGGTAACGGGGGTAAAATTAAATGAATGAACGAAAAGTGTAAAGCAATGACGCCTCATTCTTTCAATTCCCCACTCGCTCACTTTTTCATTTTAACCATGTTCCCCGTGGCAAGCAGACTCTGAGACTTTGGCTTTCAAGCATTTTGCGGCTTTTCACTGCTGCAGTAAAGTTGGCAAAAAAGTTTATTAAAAAAAAAACAAAAAAAGGCAAAACAACAAAAAAAAAAATGAATTTTAAAATTCAGTTTTGCCCTTTTCTTGGTCTCCCAGGTCGTTGCCGTCGCCATCTTCATCGCAGTCGTTTTGGACTCCTCCGTTCAAGTAGGAAATGGGCAAAAATTGAAATTATTTCATGTCCGGTGTCACCATTTTGTCCTGCTTCCGGTTGGCACCCTTTTTCGGTGGCAAACTTTAATCCCTTTTCGGCCATTGATGCAGAACTTTCTTGTGCCCTGAACTTGTACGCATTTCAAAGGAAATTTCATAAATTTTCGGGTCGAATATTTGGGTCCTGATTGTTGTGGGAGCTGTTGCATATTTCCGGTTCTGTCTTATGAAACAAAAATTTACATTATTTCATTAAATTTTGCATATTTTTGTTGAACATTTAATGCATTTTTGTATTCCCTGGACCTCAAAATGTCAACGTGTTGCCATTCATCATTGCTAATACAGTTGAAAAGTAATTTTGTAATAAATAATGAAAATAATTTAGATTTGACGTCTGGCAAGAAATAAAATGTAAAATTTATTCTGAAAAAGATTTACTTTAACATCTTTTGGCTTAAATTATCTGTGAAAGAGTTAGACAGACCCAAATAAATAGCCAAAAATCGTTTTAATCAAGATATTTTTTATACAGATTGGTATATACATAGATTCTTTGTCCAATTTTTGATACAACCAAGAAGGTCAATATTTTACCTTCTGTTTTGTTGTCAATATTATCGCAGCTTTATTTATTAGTTTAATAGTCTTTTGTTGTATACCACGATCTAATTTAACAACATTGATTGACTTAGATATCTTATTATTGGGATAATTCAAATATTTCTTTTAAGTTATGTATGACAAATTTAAGCTTATTAAAGAGAATTTTATCTATTGACATAATTAAAAGGACAAGCCATCATCACAGTGCCGCGGAATCGAGGACGAAGTGCAAATGGTTGAAAAATGAGTTAGTCAAACAAGCCCAAGGCCATACGATGGAAGAGGCGGAGGTCGATGGGGGGTAAAAGAGGCTATGCTCAAAGTAGAAAAGTAAAAAAGAAAAAAAAACGAAAGCGTGAGCAGGAAAAGCAGAACAGAAAAAAAAAGAATCCCAAATGAAAATGAGGCGCGCAAAAAGAGGACACGATGCGAAACGGGATACCCCTCCCTATGTGAGCTTTTGTAAGTGTGTATTGTATGTATGTGTGTGTGTGTATGTGTGTATATATGTGTGGGGAGTGGACAACTATAGCTCTGTGTAGCATCCCCAATCCCCCATCCCTTCCCATCACTCCGTATCCCGGAACATGGCCAGCACCGCGTGGCGCGCTAATTATGATGAAAGATTTCTGCATCTTTTAGCGTTAATCCATTTGGAAAATTAGAAATGAAAATTTAATGAAATTTCCACCAACTTCTACAGCATTTCCACACGTTTTTCATTCTCCTTTTTCATATTTTGCCTTGAAGGCAATTAGATTTTTTCCCCCACGTTTTGTATAAGCAAAAACTAATAATTGACCCAGGCAACCAAAGGAAAATTCATTACATATATATATATTCGAATATATGTATATATTGAATGCGCTACATAGATATCCCGTTAGGTGTTAAAATTTTACATTTCAGTTTAAGCTTCTCATTGCTTGGCAATGACATTTTGTTTTAGCAATTTATAAGTTTCGTTTAGTTTTTATTCCCCCCCTCCCAATGTTAAGGACGTCTTCATAAAACATGTTTTTAATTACCCATTCGCCATCAGCAAGGACATTGCCAGGGATAGGGCAGATGACAGGACAATGGCAAAAGCAATGTATAGCAAATACGACAAAGAAAACAATTAAAAATGTCGTAATTGTCGCATTAATGTTTTTCTGATAACTTGGCAAGTGGCCAGGCAGCCCAAGCACAACGCAGCAAGGACTCCTCCTAATTGCAGGCACGCAAAGCAATTTCGAGTAAAAAATAATTCAATAAAATTTAATTAAAGGCCATTAAACATTACAACAATTTTAACAGTCAAATATCATGCAAGGTCTTAACATAAAAAATACAAAAAAAAAGGAGAACCAAAAAAAAAAAAAGAGAGAGGACAACAAGAAAAACTTTTAACGTTTTTTTTCGACTTTTTCGGGTCCAATGTGTTCGGTCTGTCATAAAACATAACCAGAGGCTGTAGTTAATGGCTTATCCAATGGTTTTCTAGCCGGACTAGCTTTCGAATCGTTAACTGCACTTGTGGCATCGGCATAGCCATAGCCATCGGCAACGATGTCCTCTTCCCTCTCCATCCTCCGCTTCCCAATGTCCCTTGGACATGTTCTGCGTATGGTTTGATTTGCTTTTCGAGACCCAAATTAAATGTTAAAATTGGTCATATCAACAAAGCAATTTGATATCAAACTAACCAACCATTCAGGAGTTTACACCATCCTAGAATTTTTACAGATAACAGACTTGAAAACTTTGATTAAATTTATAAAAAAAAAAATGGAATTGGTTTGCATTTTACACCGAAAAACTCTGAGTTTTGACTGTTTATTTAATTTTCAATTCTATGTGAATGAATATAAAGAAAACTGTTTTCAGCCAAGAGCAAAATCTGCTTCTTTTATCTGAAGTATCTTCTGAGGAAAAAAACATTCTGTTTAAAGACTCAATGACATGATTTTTAGAAATGTTGATGTTAAATTAAATTTAAAAGATAATTTTGTTAAACGCTAAAAACTTGTAAACAGCTTGTTCAAATGCCAAATGTATTTAAAATTAGTTCACCTTCCAGTTTTAATTGCTAATTGGTGATAAACAACTCGATAAACTAGCTCTTCATTTCCACCAGCGATTGGCATCTTTCTAAATGCAAGTCCTTATAATAATTTAATGGGTTTACCCACATATTTTTCACACGCTTCTATATCAAGTGGCTGCGGTTTTAGTTTAAAAACTTTGGCGCCCAATCGAAGACCTATCTCTATGTGGCCCTTTGTATGTATGTGTAGGTGTGATGTTTATATGTGTTGGAGCAGCCCTTCGGCAAATGGAAGTGACATCATTAACTTTTTCTTGGCTGATGGTGGGAATCGGCTTCGATGCAACTACATATAATGCCCTTGTTGCTACCTTCGGTTCTCCATGCCATTTTGTCTGGCTCTGGCTCTGGGTCTTGGCCGTGGTCTAGGTCGGAGTCTGCTTAGACAGAGTAAAGTGTCTAAAAAAGTTTCTTCTCTGGTATCGTGGGCCATGCAAGTAGTCTGCAGTTTGCTAGGACTACATCCTTCCTTGCCTTGGCTTGCAGTACACATCCTGCGCCGCCTGCATCAACTTGTTTGGTCCTTATTGATTTGTATATTGGAAACTTCATTACAAGTTGAGTGTTATAGGTAGTTTGGGGCGTAGTTTATTTTCAACTTTTTATTTGCCGAGAGAAAAGTTGAGTTGGTTTATTTATTTGCTTGTTTCTTTTTTTTTTGGTTTTTTTTTTCGTTTCTGTTACAGGTCAGTAGTTTATTTAGGGCTATTTGTTGCATGTGCTGTGAGATAGAGAAAAATTGTTAAACTTGATTTTAAATTGAGTCAGAGAGAAATAGAAAACATTTTTAGAAACTGAATTTAAATGTGAATCACCGTATATCTTGGAATTGCATACACTTTGAGGATGAGAGAGTGTAAGAATAAATGAATGAATGAAGAAGCGAATGAATGACTGAATGGCTGGCCCCAAAAGTCAACCAAGCAGACATGATTTTGAACTTGTACACGACATGCCGACCAACAACTGGCATACGGACCTGACATGACAAATATGTAACATACTATGTACGATGGCATGCAAATGCTTCTCCTGGTAGGTGGGCGTGTCCCCCACACAAAAGGCTTACTTACAAGAGGGATTCCCGCGAAGTGGCCGACTTCTTGTTATTCATATTTCAGCAACCTCAACCTCGTTATCCGCATACAATGGTCGAGAACTGCAAGTTCCTAGAAGAATATTCTAACTATAGAACTTAGACCAAAGACTTCTTTTTACTATAAGCTATTCCTGTTAACATATATTTCTGTATAAACAAATGGTTAAATGGGTAAATACTTACCTATATAATTCGTCATGGCTTGTCCACACTTTGTTTGCGAATCAACTATTTCTTTCCTCCTCCCTAGCAATTTGAATTGTTGCTTATGCACTCCAAAGTCTGGAGTCCAGACTCATCGTTGTCAACGCTAGCTGCATGATTACACCCACTTCCACGTTCCCACAGTCTCTAAAGGACGCCCTTGCAGGATTCCATTCCTTCGGTATGGCTCAGATGGCATTTGCTACTTATTTTTGTTTTGCCCAGCGGCAACTGTATACCAAGTGGCCCCGTCTCCCAAGCCAAATGAGGGGGGGTGCTTTAATCTTACATCGCTGCATATCGAGGTTACAACTTGACAATAGTTTAACATGACTCTCATGTGGGGTGCGTGGCGGGGCATAGAAAGGTCTTTCTAGTCGCCGAATCTATGCCAGGGCTTAGCCTTATCCTTAGCCCGTTGCTGTCCCAGTTCGTGACCTAAATTATATGCACAACTATATATAAGATGAATCAGTGTGTGTGTGAGAGTATCTTTCATTCTTCCCCTTCATCGTCATCAGCATTCCTGGGGAATGCGGATTGCAATTCCAAGTGTCTCCAAGTGTCTTTCCTTTTAACCCCTCAGCCACTTCGGTAAAGATGCCTTATACAACAAATCAGCATTTGCTCGTGCGCAGATTTTCGAGGTTAATGCGTGCAAAAGTTTGAAATTAGTAAATTTCCTATCTTCAGTTTACACCACCTCGTTTTCCTATCCACCCCCTTCTATTCTCTTTACACTATTTCCTTTCATTGTAGATATATGTATGCAAGTGCAACTAATTTATTTGTATTTTGTAGACAAAAAGCGAAGAGCAGCAACACTCGTTTAAATTAAACTTTTTGACCTAAATTTATGCTTAGAACTTGATATGCATTTCGCTTTGGAAATAGTTTTATTTTCTTCTTCTCGTAACATCGTTTTGTTGTCTCTTTGTTGTTGATGGAGTTTTCCTTTGGCTTTTTGCGTAATATTCTAAAAAGCAAGCACATACGACGTGACAATATTTTGTAATTTCTTTCAAGCAAAATGAGTTCATTCCGAGTGACGCAGTAAGAAAGAAGAGGAAGCTAAAAATGCACTCCAACTGGTGAGCCTTTATAAGGACATTGCTTTCGTTTTTCCGCAATGTTTTGTGGCCGACGACAGCAAAACCCGCCGACCAGCCACGTGCCAAAGTTGTTTTCAATTAAATTGGATTTCGTTTTCTTTCCAAAGGCTTACAAAGATTTTATTGAACGTGTTGGTCCTTACATTTCTAAGCGTAACATGTAGGACTGAAATCTTTGAGACCTTTATCCTAATGTGTTTTCTTTTATATATAATCGATATTCAACCTCCTGGAATACATATCTGAGGCTCATCTGTTTAGTACTTTGATCATAGAAAAGCATATAGATTTATTTGTGAAGAATATTATTGACCTAATTAAAAAAGCCGCAACTAAAAACGTCAAAAAGCGCGAGAAAGTTAATCAGAATTATTACGACACTAATCAGTTAATGAAGAACATTTTAAGCGTCCTAATTCAGGAGCAAGAGTAAACGTTTCCTTAATCATGAAACAATGCTTAGAATTGCCTCAAAACCCATTTAAAATTCCTTTCCTATGAGGTTCACTTTCAGAATCAAAGGACAAAGTGGTAGCATTGTGCTCTTTGAAATTGCGAAATGCAAATCTGCCACACAGCAGCCGCATAATTCACCAAATGAGAAACTAATGAGTGCGCATATTCAAAAAGGAAGAGGAAGTCCTGGTCTCTGACTCCCTGGCATTCTGTGGGGAATTTTGTGGGTCAAACTAAAGAAGGAAATGCAAAGTGCATTCACATTTTGATTTCATTATTGCCATTTTATGAAAAAGGATCCAAAAAAAGAGAAAGAAAAAAATGAGAACTGAATCTCAACTTCCGAGTGCAATGTCCCCCAGCCTTAGGAATGAAAGTGAGGAGATGCTTTGCAAGTGGTTGCATGTGCAGGTGAGTGAGTGTTTGTGTGTGTGTGTGTGTGTGTTGCACACACAAGGTGAAAGCAAGGAATTGTGCCTCAAGCATCTGAATGAGGAAAGGGAGGGCTAATGCTAAGAATAGTAGGCAAAAGATCCTTACAATTTGTGGAGGCAAAACTTGGTTTTTTGTCGCTGCAGTTGTGAAAGGGATTTCTGGCTGTATATATTCCGTTGGCCAAAAGCAATTTTATGGCCGACGAGAATATCTTTTCATGGATTCTTGGCTTGTTTGGTCATTCGGCGTGGCGTTTTGTGCCGTTTGAGTTAAGTTTCTTTCAAAGAGGAGCAAAGGAGCATTAAATAAATTGTCAAGCCTTTGGCATATCCTTTGAAACTTTCTTTTTCATTTCGTAATTTAATTAGACATCTTGTAGAGTTTATTCAATTTATTATTTATTTATTTAATGCAATAAATTTTCTCAGTTAAAGTTTCTCATAGTTTTCTGTTTTGTGTTGGTTTTTCTGTTTTTTTTAGTTTCGTTTCCATATATATGTAAGTACTTTTTATATTTAATTAGTTGGTACTTAACAATAATTTCGCTATATTTCTTTTACTCATTTTTGTGTAATTTACCTTTATCTTATTTTTTTTGTTTGCCTGTTTAAAACGTTAATAAGTATTGGTTTCTTATTTACAATTAGTTTTGGCTGATTCGTATCGTATTTTGCAACCATTTTCTTTACTAAACTTTCGATGAAAAACACTTAAGTTCTTAAAATTGTATTTTGATTTCGATTTATAGTTTTCTTATAGCTAAATCATTTGCCATTTTTATTTTTGGTTGGTTTAGGGGTTTTGAATGTGCAACGGTAGAAGGGTGAAAAGTGGTTTAATTAATGAATGGAGATTGTGGGTAGAGGGGGAGAAAAAGGGCAAAAAGTTAAGCTGTTTGACTGAGTGAATGGTGGAGACCTCTCAAAGGCGGTTAACCGCAACATCGCCAGCAATAACCACAAAGCATTTCAAATGTGAATGTGGACAGACGAAGTGTTAATTTCCACGCCTCTCAATACATAAAATTCCCTCATGATGACCACAACATTCCCTACCCTTCCCTCATCAATTGGCTAAAGTGTAGGTTGCGGTTGGTTGCGGCCCCCCTAACAAAAATAATACAACTGTCCACATTGCTTTAGGTCTGTGATCAGAGGCGTCTTTAGGGGATCACAGCCAATGATGATTGAAAGAGTTCGTTTCAAAATCTTTAAAAAAGTGAAATATTTCAATTAAAGGAAAATTTGATTAATCAATCAACTAGAGAGATTAGTAGTGAAGTTAAGAGGACATAGACAGAGGACATTCTATAATTTCTGAAATTTCATTGATTTTCAGTAAATAAATTGAACTGAGAGACTTTTCTCCTGAAAATGACAATTAGTGAATGAAATAACTGTGAAAGTAGTTAATGCCCCCTCTCAGACCCTCCCCCTGTTGATAATTAACACTTTTTTGATTACTTCGAGGTCAGTTTTAATTGCAATTAAGGATTTTGTTGTCATTTGCCCCATTTTTGAAAGAGATCCGCTCACATTCGCTTGTTATTTCAATTAATTCTCGCGAAAAATCTTATAGGATTTGCTTGCTATATATATTATATATATGTAATTATATATATTTCGATATAAATGGATGTATTATGTTTTTTCTTTTTTATTTTAACATTAAACTAAAAGTAGTTTATATTGTTTCAGTTACAGGTTTATGTGATGTGTGTGTAATTTAAATTGGACATTAATTAATTAAATAAATATGCAGTGTTTTCTTTTTTTTCATGTATTTTGGCGATGAGTTTTGTGTGTGTGGGGTTTTTTTTTTTAATTTTTATCTTCTCCATCTCCTACATAAAGTATATATATATATATATGTTTGTATGTATATGTATAAGTATATGTATATGTATTGATGTGAGTAGAGGCATAATATTTATTTGATTTCTTTTTGCGGTATCATTTAAATGCAATTCATTAGTATTTGGAATACTCATCGGCGTTACATTTTCTTTATTACTATATATTTATGTATATATATTGGGGGTTATGTTTTTTGCTATTGTTTCCATACAGACCAGACGACATACATATATTTATATATGTATGTATTTATGCATGTATGTGTTTGTATTATACTATTATGTTGAATTAATTTACATGTTTGCTGTGTATTGAACATTTCTCGCAATAGAGTTACACCATCTATATATACAATATGCGAGTTCGAGTCCGAGTCCACTTAATATAATAAATTTCACTATCGGCTATCAATTAAATTGTATGTATGTATTGAAATTGGATTTTTTTTCTTCTTTATTTCCTCTTTTTATATATATTTTTTTCTTGTGGTTATGTAAATGGCATCGACACAGAGCACATAAAATAGAATTTCACAAATTGGTTTTTCGTAAACATTTTTCTATGTTTTTATTTAGCTGCTGTATGATGTGAGTTTTTGTTATAAAGTTCATAGTTGATTTGCCTTGACATCTAGTTTGAAAGAGCAGGAAAAAACCAAAAAAAAAAACGAATATATCATTGTATAATGTAAACATAAACTACAATTGGGACGGTCTATCATATGCATTTATGTATATAGAAACCCAGAGAATGCAATCTTAATTTAAATCGAAACCATAGTATTTTTTTTCACAAAGCGTTAAGTAAGATATATCTTTTTGAAATATTTTGAAATGCAAATGTAGATCTTAGTGAAAAACGGAATTGCTGTTGTTTTGTGTGTCTTGATTCGACTGTACTTTGCACTTCGATCCATCAAACTTCGCATGAAAGTAAAATATTTAAAATTTCATAATAATTTAAATGCAAAATTTCTCAACGGACAACATTTGAATTTATTTGATTTATTTGATTTTTGCATTTCGATTTTTTCACCTCTTGAACCACTCTGAACATATTGAAAAACAAGAAGCTTTTCAATGTGTTCTATTCGAAGACAAATATGCATATTTCTAATTGAAAAAATCATCAAAATGTCACACTCTCCCCCCAGCCCACTTTGCCTAGCTTGACTATCGAAGTGGTTCCTGCTCAATAGCCTTAAAAACAAAAGGACAAACAAATATTTTTGCATTCGATTGTATTTTGAGTTTGTCCAACATTCCATTTGTTTTATTTTTCAATGCTGTTTGCTGCCAGGGTGACAGGGGGGAGGGAAGCTGGGGCGGAAGTTTGAGATTGAAGTGCAAGTTCACAGAATATCGGTTGCAATTTCCATTTTATGCTACATAAATATTTACGTTTATGCATTTATGCAGAAAAAAAAAAAATGAATACCAAAAAAAATATTGAGATAGACAGATACCATACAGTACATGTACATAGAAATGAATGTGTGAGTGAGACAGAAAGAAAGCAAACCAACTGAAATCAGATTAGAATTCATTTTTGATCCGCTTATCGCCTAAAACTTTTACAACTAAAGTCGCTTAGAGCTTATAGAACTTACATTTACTTCAATTTTTTCTCCTCTTCTCTTTTATCGGTTTTATGTATTTTTTTACTTTTGAAAATTCTTAAAGTTTTGTTTGATTTTGTTGTATTTTTTTTATCTCTCTGCTTTTGTTTATAAGGTAAAATCATTTTGCTTACAACATGCATACGATTATTTTGTTAATTCTTTCTTTGTAATATTAATCATTTTATGTTGGCAGAGTTTCACTTTAACTTTTAATCTCTCTGATTTTGAATGCATATTCTTTAGAAGTTTCTAATTTTTAGCCTGATTTGGCTGGAACATGTCATGTTCGATGTCCATCGCCGATAATAATGACACTAAGTAATAGAGCCATAATGCAGAGAGTGTATCCCCGGGTTGTGGGTGCCGATGAAGTGACCGCCGATGCCGATGATTCACCTTGACAGAGAGAGAAAGAGACAATCAAATATGTTTATACCACAAATTTATGACAAGATTTCCAATAACAGGTAACAATTTAGCATCCCTTAAGTAATTGTTGTATTCAAGATGAAAGGTTTAAGAATTTTCTCCACACACATAAAGTTCTATTTATATTGTTTAATGTGAGTATGGCTCTCCAATGCAATATTTATATGTATATATTTTTTTGGGATGGTTATGTCAGACTTACCATTTATTATGTTGAGCGTTACCGTTGCACTGGGACTATTTGACGGGCTACATGTGTAATTGCCAGTGTCCCGCTTCTTGGCCGACTCAATGATTAATGAGCCAATCTGCAGTTGTCACGGGAGAATGAACGAGAGTAAAATGAAGAAAAAGTCACACGTAAGTATGCAGCAAGCCAAAAAAATGAAAAGAAGAAAACGAAAACAGAGAAGCAAAATAAAACCAAAAAAAAAGGAAAGCACAGAAAAGAAGAAACTTTTCCGCAAAGATAAATACAACTGGCCAGAGAGAACACGAACACGACACCAACTTTTGAATTATATTTTCTTTTTCGTTTTTCATCTTCTGTTTCGGTTTCTGCTCGTTGAACACGTCTTGCAAATATTTGCCATGAGCCAGGCGAACTAATTTCGTGTCACGAAAGTTATTGCCACCGCCTGGCCAATTAGATGAAACAGAGAGGATAAAACTTTTATGGCAACAAAATATGCATGATAATTTCACGTGACAAGCTAGAGAGTCATTTTCAAATTGACTATAATTAAATTAAAATCATCAGGGGAAAATGAAAGCAAAAAACACAAAAACTGAAAAGAGAGAAAGATAGAGAGAGAGAGAGAGAGAACCACTTACCGTGCTCTGACCCTCGCCATTGGCCTCTGGCAAATTCGGATCCAATTGCGTGCGATGGCGTCGAGAGTCGGCGGCCAATTGCTCGGCCCCATGATACCACATTATGAATGTGGGTGGTTCGAGAGCACCACGAACAATACAACGTAGCACCACATTGCTGCCAGCCTTCACGTAACGATCTGGTTCGCCTAAAATCTCAGTGCGGGGAACTGCAAGATGAAGCAAAAAGAGAAGTGGCAAAAAAAACAGTGAGAATCTTGCCAAACACAGAGGAGGACGAATGTTGATGAAGGGAAAATTGTGTCATTCAAGGCTAATCTATTGAATTAACAGCTTGACAGTCACGTAGCACACGTAAATCTGGGCACCTTTTTTTTTGGCGTGCTCTCTGTAAATCCGCTTTTCAATTTTTCACTTACTGAAGTTTTGCCGACCACCACCCAACGCTTCGCTTTGCTCCGCTTCATCTCCTTCATCTCTCTACCTTTTGCATCTACGGCGCACGCACATGCATAACAAAACTAAAAAGAAGAGGGCCAGTCAGCGATGGAGCGACAAGGCGAGAGGTCTGGGCCAAAAAAAAATAAAAAATACATAGAAACCCATTCCACCGAAGCACCACCCAGTTTAACACCACCCATTGAGGCGGCGAGGCGTCTTCATTTGGTTTTTGGACGTTGGGGACGTGAGCTTTGAAATTTGACAAAATCACGTATACGCCCGAGTTTTCACTGCTGTTACACAAAAATATGTGTGTGAAATGAGTGCTCCGAGAATATCTACTACGAAATGTTTGTATGTATCTATACGACTATGCGTATCTGTGTGTGTGTGTGTGTGTAGCACATGCTTTTCGAAACACGCGCCTCACTTTTTAGATTTGACACCCAAACTGTGTCAGCTTGTCAAAATCGTCATGTTGTGCATGTTAGTTTCCCAGCTGCTTGACTGAAGGACCAAAAAGGTGGAGCTAAAAAAAGGCAAATGCAATGTTATTAGCAGCAAACGTTCTCCACCCACCCCGCCAGACAAACTAACTATTCCAGCGAGTATTGGCAACAGCAGTGAGTAATTTTATTTTAGTGAACTACATGAAATGAAAATTGTTGCACATAGTTTTATCTAGCAACTCGCTGTACGTGGGAGTCCATACATATAGAAAGCTAAAGCTTTGGGGGCTTCTTAAAAATTAACTAACGGAAAAATTTTCAAAAGTGTTTTTCCAACTTGCGAAAACTTTAGCATAATAGCAAAATTAAATATTCAAAACAAACAAAAAGAAAACAAGTGAACGAAATATGACTAAAGGAAAAGAAGATAGAAGACTTCAAAATCGTAAAACGTTTCTCTGATTTATAGTAATTGCCTGACCAAAACTAAATCCAAGGAAGTTCAATCATTATAGCCTATAGAAGTATAGTCAATAGAAGTCCCTACGATTTGATTATCTTTCTCTTTATCAAAAATAATTTCACTTTTTGAGCGAAAATTATTCTTCAATATGGAATTTCTACAAGTTTCATAGATAAATTTTCGATTACTGAAAAAGTAGTAAAAGCTTTTACCTTATTTCAAAAATGATAAAGACTTTTTTTCAGTTTTTTTTTCTTAAAAAATATGAAAAGAAGATTAAAAGAATTTATAAAACTTTTAATGCTAATTAATTGAAATAAAATACACACTCAATGGTCAATTAACTTAAGCTTGAGCTATCGTTAACATGGGGAAACCAAAACCAAATCCACAAAAGGAAAAACCAACCACAAAAAAAGAGAAAGAAATAAACCAACAAACTTTGAACAAAGTTAACCACACTTTTAGCTAATTTCCACCCAAAAAAAGAAGAAAAGAAACGAAAGTAAAATGCTAAAATCTCATATATTTCGATAAAAGCGAGAAAAGAAAATTGAAACGAAAACTGTGGATAGTAGTGACAAACGAATTGCAGCAACTTAAATTAATTGAGTTTATGGCGAAATGCTTTTAGGGAAATTAGTTAAGTTTAACAAAATGAAGCAAATGCTGGATGGCAAAGGTGCCGAGAAGTAAGGCAAGGGCAAGACAGAGACACAGAGAGAGAGAAAGGGAGAAAGTGCCAACATCACAGGGAAATTGTCACTTTTGATGGCCAGATAAAGAGTAACAGAGAAGGCGAGAGGGCAAAGCCAAAAGAAAAAATTGGCTTTGGCCCTACAAGATTAGCAGCAAATTAAATAAGCAGACACAAAAAAAAAAGGAATAAAGAGAAAAAGAAGGAGAAAAAAAACCCTGAAAGCAAACGAGATGAACAGAAAGCAAATCTCATAAAACCAAATCTAGTTTGTCATTCAATGAGGCAGAAAAAAAATATATATATTCATGTCATTTGCGGGGCCATGTGTGTGAGAGCAGTACGATGGGTACAGATTGAATTTTTCGGGGTTAAAATTCAATGAAATGTAAAATCTAAACCTAAATTTACATATCTTTCGTTGTAATTTCGTAAAAAACGAAAAAAAAAAACAAAATAAACGAGAAATATTAATTTTAAACCAAAGAAATACCCTTATCTCTCTTTACTACTGTGTAAACTTGCAGTCAACTGACTGATTTGTGCCCCAAACTAAAAGGCAAACAAAACGAACTCGTCCCGGCATCCACACCCACATACCCATAATGCTAAACAAATTGACCGAAAACTACGAGCCTATTACAACGAAAAGCAGCAAAAAAAAAAAAAGAAGCAAAATGGCCAACGGCTCAGAAATCAAATACATTTCAGGCTAAAGCTTCGGCCTATTCCTTAGCCTCTGCCTCAACATAAAACCCATTGCTCGGTCCTTTCATTGAATGAATCGGAACATGCAAAGGGAGTTCTACTCGTTGGCACAGACAAAACGATGCAATAAATACAAATTACATGGCCAACCAACCAGATTTGACAGAGAAAGCAACATAAATAAAGCGAGCCAAAAAGAGAAAGAGAGAGAAACATCCTAAATAGTAAGGATATAAGACGAGGCGGCTCTGTCTCTAGGTGCTGCCGATAATGGTTATATGAAGGGGGAGTCAAAAACGCACAAAACAAGAACCAAAAAAAACCAACCAAAACCAAAATCCATACCAAACCAAAAATTCTACGTCAAAGAATAGAGTGAATGGTTTGAAGACTTGAACAGAACGGTCGAACATTGCCAAATGACTGCAAATAATGGGAAATCTCCTGAACCGCTGACTGACTGACTGACTGCCTGCTGGCTAGCTGGCTGAAAACCATTGTGGAAAATCTATCTATTTTTTCTTTCACTACGTCTTCGTTTCGAATGCTCATATCTTCCATCCATAGACATAGAGAGGAAGGAATGAATAGAAATCTTTTATGCTTAAACATGTCGTTAGATTAACGCAAATGTGGCGAAGCATACAAAATTTTCAGATACCTGTTGGGTGCCACCCATGGAGTGGCCTGATTCCTTTCATTTTGTTTTTCTCACACACTCACACACACATACGCTTGGACTAGTGTTTAGCATACAAATTAGCTCAACCGGAAATGCGAAAATCACTTTTGGCAAACGCCATTATCCAGTCTATTGCCCTCTTGGCCCTCTTCTTTTTGGTCCATCCATTTGGCCTCCTTTTCTTGCCACATTCATTTACCCCATACTTTTTTTGATTTTCCTTTATTTTTTTTTTTTTGGGTTCTATCTTCTTCCATTGGTTTGGTTTTTTTTTTCTTTTTCTTTTGGTTTTTGGCATTTAGCCTTTTATAGATTTAAGCCAGCATGTGGTATCTGCACATTTTCCATTTTCTCGTTCTCTCCATAAAACCAAAGTGTTTGTTGCATAAAACAGAAAATTCAATTTGTTGCTCCAAATGTAAATTTACTTTTACTCTTTTTCTCTCTGCTCTTGTTATTTTGGGTGACAATGAGACGACCTTAAACTGTGCCTCCATGGGGAAGTCAGCATTTTAAGTTAGTTAAGAGATGTACTACGTTTTTATAGCCCTTGATTGAAGATTGTCAAAAAGATCGCAAATTTCCCAAAGTATTGAACCCCAATTTATTTTAGTACTGTAAGTCACCACCTTATTTATCTAGATTTTATTTATACTAAATAAAATGTTAAAGTTCACTTTACAAAATTTGCTTCATAACTATTAAATATATCCTTTTTCTTGCATAAGACTAGAAACAAAATAGAATTATTTAACTACAAATTTTACTCAAATTTTACTCCTACAAATGTTTTCTTGTAATTTGCCAAATTGCTTTATAAAACAAACATAAATAACTTGCAAAGTCAAAGGGATTTTTCATTCTCCAAGAAAAATGTGTCAAGTGTAAAAGGAGAAAATCTCGGCAAATAAACAAAATTCTTTAGAATCAAAAATGTTTGCATTGATTTCAAATGTTCTCTATGAAAATCTATACATTTCTGTGGCAAATTATAACATTCTATAGTTTGCTGTGGAAGAAGGGGGAAGTAAGTTTGGTTTGGTCCTTATTTAATAAACACACACACACACATTCTCACACATGCATCCTGTTTAAAATATTTTACATCAATTACAGTGGAACTTGCCTTTCTCATTGGTCTTGTTGCTCTCTCTTTAAAATAATTCTGTCTCTGTTCTTCCGTCTTTGTGTATGTGCAAACATAAAATTTAATTAACTTTTTTCAACACCCCCGAGTCGACAAGTGTGTGAGTCTGTGTGTGTAGAGAGAAAAGTTTTCTCGTTAAAAAACTTGACCGAGCAAAGAAATTTCTTTGTGGTGAAATTTTTCGGCATTGGGCAAATGCAACTAGCCGCAATTTGAATGCAATTTACTGAGTAATTTCAAATGCAGCAAAGATCTCAACCCCACAAAAACTCAATTTCCTCTCTAGCCCTTATCATGCCTACTTTTTCTTCTACTGAACTGAGTCATTTGCTCAGTCTGGTTGGCTTTTGGAAGGCCAGCAAAGTGGGGCAAAGTTTTTGCATATGTCCATGGAGAAATCACTTGACCTTTCTGAAATTTTGCCCATCTAATTGCATGTGGCTAGGATTTGGAACATTCATTTCCATTTTCATGTTCATGGTCCATGGTTATGGCCCTGACACTTACCCACAACATGAAGCTGGACACGAGCGCTAACTTTTGGCTCTGTCGACACTTGACACTCATAGGCGCCGGCATCGCGAGCCTGCACATATTTTATTTGCAGTGTCCAATATTTATCTGGTTGCTTGATGGCCAAAAAACGTTGATCGGCTATGAAGACAGCTCTGAAATAGATAAGAAAAGACAATTAATTAGACACTAGAGGAATCATTGCAAAGTTTAAAGAGAAATCCAAATCTTTTGCTTCTTTTAATAGAAAACGCTGTTCCAAACTTTTTTGCTGCTTTTTATCAAAACGCCTGAACTTATTTTCTCATAAATTTGATTATTTGACTATTAGTTTATTTCACTTCAATGAAGTGCAAATGGTCAAACTGAAATGTAGTTAAAACTTGAAATTGAAATTAAAGTTTTCCCCGGGCCATAAGAAGTTAGTATGGGAGGGCAACTGGCAATGCGACAGCTAAACAGGCCTCACTTAGTCGCCAAGTTCCCACTGCTAATGGCCACTCAAAAGACACTCAAAGTTATTTAGTTGCGGCATTTAAACAGCTTCTCTCTCAGAGAAGTCGAAAGGGCAACATTGTAGCAACTACTCGATGTGTGTGTGTGTGTGGAAGGGGACGTATGCAAATGTTGGGGGGGTGAGGCACTAAAATAAGTTGCATTTAATGTCATTGTTGCAATATTTTTTAGTCCCCTCCTTTGGGAGTCTCACTCTCATCCCTTTTTGCGTCGTATACGAAACTGAAATTGTCCCCTGCACTTTGCCTAAAGTGCAAAAATGTTTCCGTCTTTTCCCGTTGAAAATGTGCAACGAGCCAACAAGCCACACCCCCACACACACATGCGTTGACACTGCTTATTATGGGACATACCCCTACTGCATACTCTTTTTCTCATTTCTTGGATCACCCTATTCGGTTTTTGCCCTGCACTAACAAGTTTTGATACTAAACCCAGATTAGACCCTTGCGTTTTGCACTCGTAAAACTCGACATTTTATGACTTTTGCCATTTCCTTTTGGCCTCGCCTCCTCCATTACTTCCCGCCACACAGCCCCCCTCCCTCCTCGAACCAGTGCTTTTCCATCTTTTGCTTTTGCTTTTTTTTTGTTGGTCCAATCTACAACTCTCCTCACCCACCCAGGACGATTTCTTGTCGCTGTATTTCTTATCAAGATTTTGTAGTTACTTTATAATTTTCATTTCGTTTTAAAGTTTTCCCAAGTAGCGGTGACTTTCCTTTCCCTTTCCTCTTGCTCTAAACATTATTTGCCATATTTTTACTCTACTCTATTCGGCTCCTTTCTCGAGATTTCCCTTACCCACTTGTTCTCCCACTCTTTTTTTTCTGTCTCGAAATGGATTCTCTTTTGTGTGGTTTTCTTTCACTCGACTCAAGTGCCTAGGAAGTGACCCCCGATGCCGCATAACTTTTTGGTCTGCAATTTATTGGTTTCTCTGCTGGAGTAACAACAGAAACACCAAACCAGAAATTCTATACGGGCCTAATAAAAAAGTTTGGCAGATTATTCGTTTCTATACGCTACACAGATAGCATATATATATTTTAGCGAACAGACAGATACAAAAACGTGTTAATAAAGGGATAAATATCATATAATAAACGAGCTCAATTGTAAACGCTTGCACCAAATTGGCGCGGTAATTGGAAACGGTTTACAGTTTTTCGAATTTTATACCAGTAAAGGGAATTCACAATGTATTTACTTGTTTATATGGTAAATACTTTCATAGAGTATAATTTATAATGAAACTTGTTAACAGGAAGCTAAAGCTTATGTTTGATTAAAAATTTATAATAAATTACTATGACCTTTTATAAAAGTCAAGTCATTAAGTATCGATTGATATCCAGCAATAAAAATTTTAGTCTAGGAAATGGGAATATCAATTTAATAAATTCCTGTATGGGGTAGCATAAGATGCTTTTGTTTATTTTAATGGATTTGTTAGTTGACCTGATGAACGGATTTTTCAACAAATTGCTTTGACTTCATTTTCCATCTTTATAAGAATTAATTTCACTTCCCATGACTACCTCTAGAGATGTTTAGCAAAGTATTCCTATTGATGGATTCCATTTGCAAGGAAATATACTTAGTATAGTTCAAAGGGCTCTTAGTTTTTGGACTAAAGAACTGGATTCAATTCGATTTCACTCATGATTTTTGTAGTTACTGCAGGTTTCTCGTTTTTCCCTTCTGTTTGGTGATTTTCATTTTGAAAATCCATTAAATGCAACTCGCTTGTGTTTGTGTGTGTGTGTTGCATGGTAAATTTCTGTTTGCTGAGAGGAAATAAATTGCAAGCAGGTGCGAAAGATAAGAGATAACAGAAGCTGCTCTTGGGCAGATGTAATTACCCTGTCCCTGGACATTCAGGGGTATTATTGTATCCTTGTACTCTTCTGTAGCCAGCCATCCAGCCACCCAGAGTAAACAGAAATAATCTATTGTGTTGGGGCTATAAATTTCAAAAGCTGCCATATGTGTGTACACGAGTGTGTGTGTGTGCGTGTGTGTGTGTGTGTGTGTGTTTCTTTCCTGAGGACAAACAAAAGATCGCCTTGCACGTGACATTTATATGATAGTGTAAACACATCATTTGCGCTATTATACCGACAATACACAATTTCTTGCCCCAGTGTCTTAAACTGTGACTCGCAGTGAGTGGCTAAAAGTTTTTTCTCCTTTTTATTTTCTTGTTCTTGTTGTTCGTGTTGCAAAATCTATTGCCATTATGCCTGATATGTCAAGGAAGAGAGGCTGGACAAACAGTTGGAGGTTTTCTTAGAAGCTAAAGGAAAACTTTTTAGATAAATGGGCAGGAATGATGCAAGGTGCAAGCCTTGGGGTGGTGGACTTGCGGTCCAGCGGAAGTCTGCCTTGAATGAGGCAGGACACTTGAAGTTGCACTGCAGGAAGCAATCAGTAAGGACACTATCTCAACTAAATTTCAATGGTTTTCCTTCTGTCTCTGATGGTCGGAAAATGTTCTCTCACTGTGTTTGCCCTGCCAGTCATTCATTCATTCATTCATTCCTGCCTGGCCATTCATCCAAACGCACACACTGAAGCGTGTCCTTATCTAATGTGAAAGGTTCATTGGTTTTACTTTTCTATCAATGTAATAAGCTGGAAATGTTTGCTCCAGGAAAAACTACAGACACTCGGACAGAGAGAGCGACAGATAGACAGTCAGATACACGGACAAGCAGACAGTTTGAAGTGAAGTGAAGCTTTTGCTCTGGATTTTTGTGCAATGAAATTGCACACACTTGTGTTTCCGCTTCGCCTGTCACACATACACAAACAAACTTTATATACATACACATATCCATATACATCTACTTCTGGCCAGTATAAAAAGGACATCCACAGCTACTCAAGAAAAAGTGGATTCATTGAGGGCTGCAGAACTCAAAGAGTGAAATTGAAAATAAAAAAAAATCCAAAGAATATATGGAAAGTTTGTGCACTTAATTCACTTTGTCACAAATCGTATTTGCTTCTACTTCACTCAATTGAAATTTGATATAATCAATATCTATTTTACTTCTTAGACAAATGTGTAACTAATTAATATTAAATGACTCGACAGTCATAACACTTCTAGTGACAATTACGGCATACAATCAACTGCTTCACAATAGAATATATTTTGGCATTCATCATTTGCTAAACACATTTTGCCCCGCAGCCATACAAATGATTTCAATGAAAATAGAGAGACAATATTCATTCTAATAATAATACAACAATTATGGTTAATGTTAAATAGTAAATTGCCTCAAAGTAAACACTTGATTTGTGATATATGTAAATATTTCCTTTGAAATTAAATTTCAAATTAAATCTCGTTGATTTTCAGCTGCTTACCTGTCGACTGTTAATATATGGCCATCACGTAAACGTATCCAGGATACAGATTTGTTGCCAAGTTGCTTTACCTGCGAGTGAAAAAGAAAATAATTTACATATGTGTAATAACAATTTTCACAATATTTTTTAAAATCCAACACAACAGTATCAATGTGTCCTACAAAAAATACCTGGGAAACAAACTTAATTATTAACGTCCTAGTTAAAGAAAATATGTAAAAGCAATGTGAGCTTGCATTTAAAAGAAAATAACGCAAAAATCTACATATATTTCGTTTTCTTCAATAATTCTTTCGAATAGGGTTTTATAAAATTGCTAACTCAGGGAATGAGACGTTTAGGACCCCATGAACTACATGTATTCTTGTTCAGCGTCAGAAGCCGAGTCGATAAAGCAGTGTCTTTCTTTCCGTATGTTAACTTCATATCCAGCTAACCAGCTACCTAAATGAAACTTCGTATTAACAATTCGTTGAATCGTACGACAATAGCATAAACCATAGAAATCTACAATGGAAAAGCCTACTTTGAGAAATATCTGACATTAGTAGAAATACATATATTATCTAAATATGTCTTATAATATTAATATTAAAGGTATTGCCGATTTTAAATGGTACACACTACAAGGGCATATTTGGCGCAACTTTGTTTTTCGATTTTGTCACTCACTTTAAGTTAGTGTGGCCAACTTCTAAGTAAGCTTTAAGCCTCAAAATAGAGTGACTTTGAAAAAGTAGCTGTTTTTTCATTTATTTTAAGCATTGTGATAAATTTATGGCAAATGACACTTAAGTAGTTTGATGTATTACTTTGATAATTGGATAAATACTTTATTAGGTTCGTTTCGTCAGGGTTGCCTACTCTTTGATATACATCGCTGCCACCTTTTTTTCGTGCTTCGTAAGTCTGGTCGGACTGTCAGATCGTCTAGTTCATTCAGCTGACTCTGGTAGTACTGGCTATATTACATTGCCAATCAGTTTCTATATAAAATCGTGTGCACAAAGTCATAAAGTCATAAATTTAAATTACTTCGCATTCAAGTTCATTCGTAACACTCGTAAAATTAAGTGGAAGTGATTTTTAAACTGTAATATTGGACGAATTAAATGCTAAATATGCCTTTTAACATTTATTTACTATGTGTAGGTATGCATACGTAAACCCAATTAAATCCGACATATGCATTTGGTTTGGCCCTCATTAGATACAAGCATTACAACCAAATTAAGGGCAACGGTGCGGGGAGGGTTTGGGAGGCGGGAAGGCCCGGCCCGTATCGTTGACATGTCTACAGCATTAAAATGGATCTAGCATCTGTTCTATGGTATGTCCTATGTCTATGGTAAAATCAAAACCAAAGTGTTGAATAGACAAAATAATTTCAATGTAAATTGAGTCGAGGCATTTACTACTAACCCCATTTGAAATTCACCCACGCCCAACTATTGCCTGTTCACTCTTTCTATCTGTGTGTGTGTGTGTGTAAACGCATTTTAGATTTACTAACTACGACACATTTCGATAATATCTGAAACATGCGGATGTCTGACTTTATCTGCAACCTTCTATTTCCACCCACTGCCTTCTGTTCTCTCTACTGTACTCTACTCTACTCAGTTGCATGTTCATTTTGGTATTTAATTACATTTCAATGTAGTTTCTGTGGCCATTTTGGCCATTTGATGAAGCGGGAAGCGAATTGAAAGGAGGCACTGCATTTGGGAGTGCACTAATTTACTTTTGGCTCATTTGCGGCCAGAACTTGGGTTGTCGATAGGGAAGGGAATAGGCAGAGAGAGAGAGAGGCACACACTCGCCTTTCACTTGTTGAGCTAAATCACTTGAGGATTGTCGATGTTTGTTAATGGAGCGTAGAGACGACTACAACGATGACGACTCTGCCTTGAACTAATGCTAATGCCATTTAGAGTGAAACAACAACATGTACAACTCCAAAGCAATGTCAGTGAATGAAACTTCCAAATAATCATTATGCCATATGGAATCACATGAACGAGGCTGCAAATGAAAGGATGCCAACTGTCAGCATTGAAATTCCTTTTAACTTTAAAGATTCATATCCTGAAATATGTTCCTCTGTAGAACAAAGACATTGTCGGATTCTATAAAATACATTGCTTATAGCTTATTCTACTCTAGTTAGTTGTCAAAAGTGGCTAACATACTTTGCTGGTCTCTACCAAAAATTGTTTAAATTTAAACAATGTTCTTTGAAGACGAGAAAAGCAAAAAAAAAAACAATTCAATTTAGTTGGTAGAATTTATTGGAGCATTTACACAGAAGGCTCCACTTTAGATTTCTTTGGCATTGTTCGGACGGAGTACAGGACAAAAGTAACAACTTCAACAATTACAAATAAGCTACTGCTGCTGCTCCTGCTGGTGCACCTTGGTATATTTCAAATAGGCCAGAGTCGAGAATCCCTAACAGTGCGTCCATCTTCACCTGTTTGTGTCGTCGTCAGATGGTAGATGGAGCTGAACCTGGCCTCGGACAAGTCAGGCCAATTTGAAAAGTAAAAGGGAGTCGTCCAACAGAAAAGTCACTCAACTGTGGCACTTAATGCAGCATTTGAACAAAGAGCAAACCAGGCACAAGGATGCTGGTGGGCGTGGTCATACTTCTCCAAAGAAAGACAGACAGACAGACAGATAGAGATAGACAGAGAGGGAGAGAGAGACACTGAACAGACATAAAGTGTAAAGCGAACGAGTAATTGACGAAAATTGAGATGCGAGAGAGCTTTTTATACTTTTGTCCTTTCCGCCTCTGTAGCTTCTGCCACGGATCCTGCCCCTGCCCCTGTCTAGGATATGCGTTGAAGTTTTTGTGTGAAAAGCACTTAATTGACCATGACAACGAGAAATTAACATTGTTCTGCTGGAAAATTACAACAAGCATGCATTAAATATTTCCCAGCTGCCTTCCTTTTCAGTTGACTTTTTGGACCCAGGATTAATAGCCAGTTTGGTTTTATTTATTTTTTGTTCCTTTTCCCTTATTGTTGGTTTTGTCTTTTTTTTTTACATCTTCCTCGGCAGGAATTTGAATTACATTTTAAACTTTGAGTTTGACTTTTGGGTGTGGGTAAAGGAGAATGTTATTTAAAATTAATGTTTCAATATGAAAAGGAATTCGTTTAGCCATTTCGCATGGGTATTATAATTAGCTGCTTAAAGCCATTAGAAATTATTTTGGCGTGTAAATTTATATTCTACAATGCTTAAAATTAGAAAGGAGTTTGCGAGAAACTTAGGAGAATCTTAAAATTTAAAAGCCTTTTTTTAACATTTTTAATATATTTTTATACTCTTTATATTTAATTTTCTCTATAATTTCCTCTATTTATTGCTTATTCAATGCAAATTTTTAATCTGCTGTGACTAAAACTAATCAAATGATTCAAAACAATTCTATTTGGATAAAAACAAAGCTGGATTTTATATGAATATTTAATAAAACTATTAAAAACATTTTTGCAAATGGACTGGCACTTAATCATTTCCGTTTGTTATTATCATTATTTTTATGTTATTGTCAATAATTAGTTAAAAGCCATCAAATACACGAGTCACGTGGGGTTCAACATAAAATTAATTTGTTGAAATTTAATTTTCGGATTTTCGTTAAATACAAAATTTATGAAATATTTACAACTTGTTAGTAAACAAATTTTCAGCATGGGGTCAAAAAGAGAGAGAGAGAGAGAGAGAGAGAAGTGGCAGCCCCTAAACACCTGAACAAATAGACCGATGGAGTGGTGGTTAAAAGAAGAAAGGCACACACAACCGGCCATAACCGCACACACACACACACACACAGACACACACACACACACCTTTGAGCAAGTTGACCGATGCCAACAAATATTTACGCAATAAAATTTAATGTGCTTTCTATTAAGGAAGACCAACAAAAAAAAAAAGAAAAAGGAGAAGAACCCCAAAAGGAGGAACGAGAAATAATAATTAGAAATAAAACACACGCAAACCGAAGCTAAACACGCAATGGATATTTTGCTATATATTTATATATATATATATACATATATTGTATATTGTATATTGTTGCTACTCACCCGACAGGGCAGATACGCATGTGTTCCAATTTGTGTGGTCACATTGGATGTGGCATAGCCATCCAGATATGGCTCGACCATAGTTGCTGTTGCCGACAGGGCGGCCACCTCGGGCAGCAATGAAGACACTTGAGTCAGACTGGAGCTGGCAATGGCAGCAAATGCGGTGGACGACGATTCTAACGATGACGATGATGATGCTGATGACGATGACAGAGATGATAATGATGATGTGTCGCCGCTCTCATCGAAACTGGCTGATGTTGCTCCTGACGCTGCTGAATGCGATGCTGAAATTGAATTGGGCGGCAAGCAAAAAGTGGGGAGAAAGAAAGAAAAGTAGTTTTGTTGTTAATCGAAATGACAATTTTTTTTTGGGCTACAACTCCGCCCATCACACGTCACGTACGTGGCTTTGGAGTGAGTGCATATATGAATGTTGATTTAGACCATTAAAGCTAGATTCAAATTCAGATTCACAGACACAAATATTTAACCATAAGAAAAACGCAAAGGAACCCCAAGGAAATCATCAAATCAGGCTCAAAGAAAAGTTATATCAAACGTCATTGTTCGAAATTTGTATTTAAAAGAAAATAACACCCCTCCATAAAATAATTATTTGTCAGTTTTTCGGTTTCAAATTAATCAAACACCATTTAAGTGGCTTCTGATTTTTGTACTGACGAGAAAGTTTTTTTTTTTTAATGAATGGCGTTCATTAAAATTGATTGTTGTTTGCCCCCCGATGTCGATGTCGATGCCGATGAGTTGGCAATACAAACACTCATCATTCACATCGCTCTCATCAACCTTCTAACCATCATCATTATCGTTATCATAATCATTATCAGCGGCAGAAGGTCCGCCCAGAACGCATTCGGTTTTTGCTGAATTGCCAATTAACTGGCAATTTCCACTAAAACGTACAAACGAATCACCGTACCCTGGTCTTACACAAGCATTTTCGATGTCAAAAAAAATATTTCACTGATTATTTTGAACTGAAATCTGACTTAGAAACTTGTTTTAAGCAGTTCAGAATCGGAAAACTTGCCTAAAAGAAGGCTCAATCCTAAAGTTGATGGGTTTTTTTTCTTGCTATACCTTATTAGGCTTTTAAACATTTTCGAAGTTTACAGATTTTAGATTTTTCAAATATGTATAAATATAAACTGTATAGAGGTAATACTAGTTATGGGAACCTAAACTAAGGACTGAACAATATTTAATGAGAATGTCTATACAAATGTAGATCGAAATTTCTACATATTTTTCTATATTTTAAGACCACGGTGCGCATTGAATTGATTTTTCTTGCGACTATCTTCATTTTTGGCTTGTGCCAAGGCGAAAACCACTTTAACCGTATAAATTAATTTCTGTAATGCGTGAGTAGAAGAAATGAAAATGACAAGAATGTGAATTGCCGGGGGAATTGGAATGGGAATAAATTGGTTGCATTTTCGTTTCTTTTTTTTGACATAATTGTTGCTGTTTCTGACAGTTTCAATTTTGATAGATTTGATAGGGGGAGAGAGAGTCGCTTTTAGTTATACATATAAATTTTCCATGTGATCTATGCTTTTTACCCTGACCCAAATATCTATTGGGTTGGAAACGCAACTTAGAAAATGGATAGAATTTTCTAATTTTTTTTTGGGAGAGCAGAATGCTTTTTTCATAACAAGTTTGGTGAGCAAAAAAAAAAATTAATAATTCGTCAACGAAAAGTAGAATCGAAAATGCGGCAAACAATGACAATTTCTAACAATTTATGCATAGGTAAAGGGAGAAAAAGTTACAATCAACAATGGACAATGGAATCCTGGTGAAATTGTCTATAGGATGGGGTTGTGTGTATTTGTTTGTGTATGTCTGTTGAATGTGTGTGTGTGTTCCAATTAAAACGACGATTGTAGCGTAAAATGATTTCGAGTTTGACAAGTTGTACGTCAATTTAATTGGTACAAGCTTTTCGTTTTGCAACAGAACTCAATGGAGAAGGTGGAATCCGGATGGAACGTTGGGGACATGCATAGCCTGAAATCAGCAATCATTTCATCTATGCCTATTTTTTTTTTTTTTCGAGTTCTCTTCTGTTACTGACAGAGTCAGGCGGCAGCACCAGCAATAAAAAAAAAGGAAAAAACCGGTGGAGGTGGGGAAAATTGGAAGTGGAAACGACGGCGGCGTCAACGTAATTGACAAAAGGTTTCATGCATTCAATGCCAGTGCCAGGCAGACTTTCCTGCTGCCAATGTCCTCCTCCACTGACAAATACACGCACGAGTGGCTGGCTATGGCACTCCATCCGCCCGTACCGCCTTCACTTCTATCTCGGCCTACACCGCTTGACACCTCCCAATACAAAGGCCGTTGGCAATCGACACGCAAAAATTTTGTGTCGCAAAGTGCTGAAAAGATCAAAGCCGTTCAATTGTCAGTCAGAACGATGACGACAGTTCGAGGGCAGAGAGTTGGACGGCAAGCAGTGCGTGATTTGTCAAAGCAAGCCATGATTTGGTCTACTCCTCATACATACATACATATATACTCTAGATACTTATATAGCCTCAAGGCTATAAGGCAAATTTCCCCCCTTTTTTGCTACGTTCTTTTTCTCTTTTTTTTTTTTTTTGTTCGTTGGTATACTTTGCGTTTGTTTGGCGGAGAGTTTTCTATTCTTGCTGATAGAAATGAAGCAGATTGCTACAGAAATTTGCTTAGTTTGCGTTTGCACACGAAGCGGTTGATTAACGTTTACATATAGAAAAGAAGAGAAAAAAAAAACCATAGTTCATGTGAAAAGATGTGGAGAGACGTCGAAAATCAGAGCAAAAGAAAAATGTTTAATTTTCGTTATCTAGCTAAATTGAATAAAACCAAATCAATGAAAGCGAAGCGAATACAAAAAGGCTCCAAGGGAATATTTTACCCCAAGATAAATAATAGCTTTATATCAATTTTGCAAAAACTAAAGACTACATTTATTTTGCAAGCGTCGACTTTTATGTTACATAATGACGTTTGCAAAGAAGTTGGCCAAGACGCTTTAGATCCTCTATCTATTTTCTAATTCTAAGGAATTCTCACCGATTGCCTTTTAAGTTTACATCAAAAAATATATTTCCTAATCAAAAATGAAACATATTTCATTGGCAACCATCTACACAAACACACAACACTTCAAGAAAATCTTTTGATAACACTCCAAGAGATTTCTCTGACGGGCTCCAAGTAAGTTGGAATGCAGGACACTACGTATTCCTCGGAAAACTCATCACTTTCTATTTCTATTTGTCTTTCAGTTTACGAATCGAATATGTGTAGCCCCTGCTGTTCACCTTGCTGTTCGCCCTGCTGCTCGCCCTGTTGTTCCCCGTGTGGGCCATGCTGTTCCCCTTGTGGACCCTGCTGCGGCCCCTGCTGTCCACCGTGTGGCGACTGCTGTGGATCTTGTTGTTCACCCTGTTGCGGTCCATGCTGTGGGCCATGTTGTGCGCCCTGCTGTCCGCCATGTTACAATCCGTGCTGCGGTCCCGGCTGCTCGCCATGTGGAAAATGTTGCTCACCTTGCTGCCCGCCATCGTGCTGCCCACAATCATGCTGCCCGCCGGCGGGTAATTGTTGTAGCCCATGCTGCTCACCATGCTGTTCTCCATGCTGTGCTCCATGCTGCAATCCTTGCGGCCCTTGCTGCAGTCCTTGCTGCGCCCCATGCTGTGCACCATGCTGCGCCCCATGTTGTTCCCCCTGCTGCAGCCCCTGTGGACCCACATGCGGATCAAAATGCAAGTGATGATCTTGATCTTGATGGAATAGCAAGTCAGTGTGTGTAAGGGGAGGATGCACCAACTTCATCATAAATTCGTTATAGCCCGTTGGAGAAAATCAAACAAAAAAGAATACACTAAAAGAAAAGCAAAACTGACGATCCGATTAATGTTCCTGGTTAAAGAAGTATAAGAAACATTTTATACAAACTTCTACACCTTTTAAAAGAAGAAATCTTTTGGGAAAAACTTTAAATTCTCACCTCAATAGAACACAAGAAACGAATGTACAAGTAACTTGTCATTGAATACATAACAAAATTTCTTAGCCTCAAGAAAATTTCTTTAAGGAAAGTATCGATTTGTTGCACTTCATCTCTAAACCTCAAACTAAACTGAGTTACAACTTCAATATTTACATATCTCTTTCACCTAAAGCCAATTTCTTTGGAATGCGCCTCAAAGTATGCAGTACGTAAAAGAATTTGCTCTTTGTTGCTGTTGCCCTTAGATTGAAATTGAGTGTTGAACCACAAACACACACACACACACGCACTCACCCACACAGTGACACGCCTCAGAAAAAAGGGCGTGCCGCCCTTGGTAAAATTGGATTTGTCAGAGAAGGTTTTTTCATGTTTGTTTTTTTTTGTTTTTTTTTTTGAATGCAAATTGAAGTTTGAAGGCTGTAAAAATTCATTTAGGTTCAATTTACAGGCTCATAAAGTTGCCACTTGTTTTTTTTTTTGTATGTGTTTGCCTGCTTTTGGTATTTATCGTTAAAATGTGAAAATTTCGATTCCCAAAGCAATTAAGATAACCTACACATTTGCTTGGTAGGTAGAAGGACACAAAGCGACTCACGTAATTGCTGCCTTCCGGCCTTTTGGAAACTAATTTCCTGTGAAGAGACAAAGAGAAAGAGATAGACAGCTTAAGCTCCATCTTCCCATTCTGCTTCGTAGTGTGTGTGTGTTTTTTTTTTTAGCATTAATTAACCCTAATTAAGTTCACATTGCCCTAGTTCTAAGCGAAGCAAGACATAGCCTTGCAAAGGCAAAAATTTTCAAGCCTCAAGCTTTCTTTTTTCAAACAGTTTTCTTTGAGGGGAAAATGCTGCTATCTCTGATGTTGTTCCTGCTGCTGCTGCTGCTTCTGCTTTTGCATGTCAAAGTTATTTCTTTTGGCTAAATGTCATTGCAGTATATAACATGAGTTTATTTTAACTTTATGCCTTGTAACATGTTTAATTAAAGTATACTGGAAAGTTGTTTTAGCAGCCGCCGTCAAGAATGTAAATAACTTCCGGTTATTTCTGTAAAAGTGAAACTCTGTGGTTTTTACTTGTAATTATCATTTATGTAGTTCTTGTCAAGTTGTTTACTGCAGCTGAAACTGATATTTTAATTAATTCTTCGTTAGACACACACACACAAAGCCAACGTCTTGTCTTCTGCTTCTCCTTCTTTATGTTGTTATTTGTGATAATTCACATAACTTTTTTTTAAATGACCAACTTTGCCAGAGCTAAAAAGACATCATATACACAAAATGTTTCATTAACATTCTGCCAGGAGCAGCAGCAACATCCTTAAACTTTCGTTGAGTATAGCAAAGTTTCTTACAATAATCTACTTCTTAATTGGCTCACCTTAAATTTAAATTTTTTATCGAAGGCAATATAAACTTCCTTGCCGTATGCCTTAGAAAAACTTTAACAATTTCATGATATTACACATAAAAAGAAACTTTCATATTCAAGTCAGTAGTCATTATTGGTTTAATTAGATATTTAAATTTGTTTTTATAAAGTGACACATTAGTTTCCAAAAATCAGTTGGGCGTAAAACTGATAGGAAACAAACTAAGAGATACACAAATCCTCAATGCATTTTATTGAAATTGAAGTTGTCAATAAATATTTGATACAAAATATCATTTTATGACCAATTTCAGCTTTTAATTATTGTCGTAAATAAACAAAAGCGACCAATGTTTGCATTTGCATTTTTCTCTCAATTTTTTTTGTGTTTGTTCCATTTTTATCAATACTATAAACATTTTCCAATTTAGACTCTATACAACATGATGGGAGAAGGACAGCGAGGCTGCGAGGATGCGAGGATGCACTTATTTAAATGCATAAATAAATAAATATTTACGGAAAAATGGAAAAAAACTGATGACTATGGAGGGCAAAAGAGGGGAAAAGGGAGATGGCAAAAACATCAACAGCAACAACATTCAACCACACTGACATTAGAACGCGTTTAATAAACCCTAATAGTCTGTGGTCGCTCGTCAACGTGTCTATCAAGCGCACTCGTTTCACGTTCTACACATTCCTTTCCAGAAGAAAAGGTACATGCATTTTGATCAACTGTTTGGCCAGTTAAATTTGAACTATAATATATAGAGGACTTATGGATCAGATCAGCGAACAATCATAGAAGTTCCTGATTTTAGTTATGTTAGACAAAATGGAATGGTATTTGCAACTTTTGGCACAAAGTATGTTAGAGTATATACAGTTTAATTCTAAAATTTGTATTTCAAATTAGTTGTTTTTGTAATTTTCTATATCAATTATGCAAAGAGAATTACATGTAAAAACTAAAACTGTCAGCCTTTAAACCACAAATTGTAAACGAAATGCAAAAAGTTGGCAAAGAAAATGCTTTTTGCGGTCATTTCAGTTGCACTTATTTGGTTTGACATTTCGAGGTTGAAAATAAATTGCCAAATTTTAGGGATGAGTACATGAAAATTAATTCATTTCGCCAAAAACCTTTTAACCAATAACTGAATTAATTCTATTAAGAAGCTAGGACCCAAAGGTACCCAAATTATTTGTATAATTTGTGTGAATTAATCGCTTGTTTATGTTAATATTTTCAAAACGTATTTTTTTGTTAAAGAATGATGCTTGGAGAGTCTTTTTAGGTTCACCTAAACTAAATACTTAAAGTAAATTACTCAACAGTCTTTGGACAATTTTAGCTTACTAAAAACAGACATATTTTTGCAATCCATATCATATGATAACCCATCATTAGTTGTATACAAAGAAAAAGGATTTTATGAGGTGATAATGTCAGAGCATAAAATGTAAAAAAAAAGTGAAAGACCAGGCAAGGTATTTTTTATGTTTTATGCCTTTTAAGCAAACAAGTTGGCATATTTTTGAGCTTAGCTCCACGAACATAAAATGACGGTGGTGTCCTTTTCGCCCACCAACACACCAACACACACACACACACACACACACATGACTCAACCACATCATTATGAGACTTCTTTCATGGACACACGTACTCTTTGCCTGACACTACGTGCCGCAGTGTTTGCTTAGTGTTTTTATAGTGTAGTGCGGGTGTCTGAGTTGTGTGTGTGTGTGTGTGTGGGTGTTGATGTGGCTGTGTGTGTGTGTGTAGTGAACCATAGTTGTTGCCTAAGCTTCGTAACTCTATGCCATGTCGCATAACTTAGTTTCATCTACGCTTAATACAGTTTTACGGGCCAAGAGAAGAATCCAAACTCAGACCCAGCTCGAAAATACTTTAAAACGCATAAAAATTCCAACACGTCGTAACCTCAGTGCTTTTAACGGCCTTCCCTACTGACGGCAGCAGCAGCAGCAGTCAGCAATCAACTACAGGGACAGAAGAGAGACGAAGTATAGAAGGGCAACATAGGAACATTGAGGAAGGAAAGGAGTGTTGGGGACTATCGCTTTGTTGCCAGTCATGCACATCAACTGAAGTTGTTGGAGTTGTTGTTGCTGCTGTTGTCGTCTCGCCCTGTCTGTTCCGCTGCAGTTAACCTGCAAAGTAGCGCAATTTGTTGATAGCAGGTGAAATTTCATTTGCGCGCAGTTTTTATTTTTTATAACACCAACATCTAATGATGTTCTTCATACCCTTTTTCCCTCTCAGCCCAACATCTTCACGGGAGCAGTAAAAAGTTCCACGACAACCAGAAAAAGTATGTTATAATAAATGGCCAAATGCATGTGCAAAAATGTTGCGCATCCTAAACACGTTTCGCCTGAATAATAAACGTAATTGTTTTTCTCTGTCGCAAATTATGCAAGTGACATAAATGTTTACATATATATGCATTTTTATACCCTTGCAAAAAGGGTATATTAATTTTGGTCAGAAGTGTGCAACGCATAGAAGGAAGCATTTCCGACCATATAAAGTATATATATTCTTGATCAGCACGACGAGACGAGTTCAAATAGCCATGTCCGTCCGTCCGTCCGTCCGTCCGTCCGTCCGTCCGTCCGTCTGTCCGTCTGCCCGTCCGTCTGGATCAACGCAAACTCCTCCTAGACTGTAAAAGCTACAGAGCTGAAATTTTGCATGTAGGCTTCTATATACTGCAGGCGTTGTATATCTCGGATTCAGCCGGATCGGATCACTATATCATATAGCTCCCATACAAATGGCAAAGTCACGAACAGTGACTTTTCTCAATAACTTTGTTATTTTCTGAGCTATTGTCATGAAATTTCATATTGGTGAATTAATTACACATATAAACGACTGTGCTAAATTTGATCAAGATCGGGTGACTATATCATATAGCTCCCATAGAAACGATCTTTCGAAAACAGTGACTTTTGTCAATAACTTCGTTACTTCTGACGCGATTGCTTTTAAATTAAATATTTGTTAGTTAATATATCTGTTAATGACTGTGCCGAATTTGATAAATATCGGGTTACTATATCATATAGCTCCCATAGGAACGATCGGTGGAAAACAGTGACTTTGATCAATATCTTCGTTATTTCCTATGCATAGATTGTTGGCCGTTCTTTCGCAAACATTAGACTTTTTAGCTTGAACGTTTTTCCACTTTGATGGCTTTAGGTAAGGAAAGAGTTACCATAAAAGTTGCAAGGGTATACAAACTTTGACGCGGTCGAAGTTAGCCCCGGCCCTCTGGTTTTGTTTTAATTTTCTTTCAGCAAACAAGGCGACAACTGCTAAAATACATTAGACGACCCATTATCGTATAAAGTATGTGTAAACTAGTCCATGAGAGAAATATTCATTTTAGCGGTCAGCTTCGTCATCTTCATTTAAATTTCTAATTGTGGCAGCATCAAAAGTTGTTGTTGCAAAAACTTTTAATATAATCAAAAGAGTTTTTTTAATCCAAAAAAAATGCTTTTAAAATATAAATTGAATTTTAGGTGATAAGCATATAAAAGTGTTTATCAACAATATCAAAGGACAGTCGGGATCTCCCATCATCCTTTTTCTAAAGTTTTTTCAAAAAGCAAAATAATTGATGTTTTATTATTAGTTCACTTAAAATGCAATTAAAATAATAATTACTCATGCTGTGAGATGAAGAGATATCGTCTAAATAAAAATTTTCTGATTTTTCAATAACTCTGGGAAAACTTTATGCAATGGGAAAACTAGAGCACAACAAATGTAAGAATTTAGTTTTAATTAAGATATTTAAATTAGATTCAGAGTCTTTAGATCGTAGTCTTTACGTCCTTTAAGACTCGTATCTGATTGCTTCGTTTTCTTCCAGACTTCTTACCATTGCTTATCCAAAAGCTTATGGGCTGAATCTACAATTAAAGATCAAGGAAAGACAAATACCAAATGGCAGGCTTTGCTTTATTCAAAAGGACTATTCGAAATAGTTCTAAATTGTGCTGATTGCGAGAATACAACTTTTAAACTGTCGTGTAAGCTTTTATTTTGTTTAATTGGAAATGACGCAAATGAAATGTTTAAATAAAAGTTTAATTTTTTGGCAAAAAAGGTAAAAGTTGGTCACACAACCAAAACACGGAGTTTCTCGTTGATGTGTCATGTTTGTGTTTTCGTGGAGAAAAAGAACTAGGACTGGGACTGGGACTGGGTCTGGCACTGGGGCAGGGACAGGAGTTGACATTAATATCACTTTACCTCAATCTGTCCAATTTACCAATGAAACCCCTGAATCTCAGCTGAAAGTGCTTTAAACACGCTTTGAGAAGGGAAGCGGCAGACATTCTATCGTCCTCTATCTCTCTTTCTCTGTCGGTCTCTTTCTATTTGTATTTGGATTGGTATGGCATGGTTTGGGTTGGTGCAACAAAACTGCCTTTTAACTTTTGCATAAAAACAACGCCAATGCCGCCGGCTGGCAGCAACAGCAGTTTGTTGACGTAGATGAGTGTGGGTTGGGCTGCAGCAACATCGTTTCGTCCAGGCCAGGGCAGGCCAGGACCGAAAAGATGCAAAGGATGCAACTTTCCAGCTGCTAAACGAAAATATAAAACACTTAACTCGACTGCAGGGCGACATCAAACCCCGAAACGTGCCAGAAGAGATCCCTTCCAGCAACCCGGCAACCAGAAAAAAAAAAAAACACTCCACCTAGGTTTGAGTCTGCTGTTGTCGCCATCATCGTAACCCGCCCCTGGCAACAATTTGATGGCACTGTGCAATCCTCTCGTCCCGCCAGCCCAATACTTTACTTTTCTCCACTCCCTTCTGACACTCGGCAAACAAACAAGAATAAAGCACACCCCACAAAATGGAGAGACTCCTTTCCCTCGTGCTGCTCCAACCTCTACTTGGCTGCTGGTTGTAAATTTGGGTCACTTTTTGGCAACAGTCTGTGTCTGTGTCCTAGTGAGCGGGGCTCCAACCTCAAAACAGTGGCCGGAAGTTAAGAAATTTGGGTTAAAAAATTACATTTATGCCTTCTCATAAAATTTTAAGTGTTGCTTTTATACTCAAATATTTTTTAAATGAAAAGCTAAAAGGCAAAATGAGAAATAAATAAAAATCATTATTAAGCCTGTGCAGAAGGTTCTTAACTTAACTTATTTAAAATTTATAAACGAAAAAAAAAAAAATTATAAAAGGGGAATTATTTGAACTAGGTGTGTGTTTTCTCATTATTTTTATCCTTTACATAATTTAGCCTATGAAAATACTAAAAAAAATGGGTTATCCTATTAATTCTTTTCCAAAGAAGAAGCCAGTTGTTATGGATTCAATAATCAAATATTTATATAGTAAAATATATCGTTCCATCTCTATAAATTCAAAACTTCTACTATAATGCTATAAAATTTGGATAAATTTCTTACTTTCTAGCTGTAAGAACTGACAATTTTCTTCCACTATGCGACACATTGAATTTAAAACGCGGCTTACAGTGACCAACCCAGAACTCCACCTCTTTCTTTTGGCTGGAACTTTTGCTTTTGGCTTTAATAAATAACAGCTGAAGTTTAAATTGCTGTTAGCATAAATTATGAGTAGTTAGAGGGTGAGAAAAAGGGCTACCGAGACAGAGACAAGCATAGAAAGCGCGAGAGATAGAGAGATATAGTAAGGGGGGAAAATGGGCTGCTGCATTCAGTCGAGGAAAAAAGAAAAACTTTCCATATTTAGGCTGCCGCCTTTGTGAGGTTTCAATTTGCCTGGTGCATAGAGAGAGAGAGAGCACCAGAGAAAACTGAAAACTGAGGAAACATGGAAGCCAGACTCTCATAAAGCATTTCCTGCACTCACGAATCGAATGGTGTTGTTTGAGTTTTCTTCCGCCACAAGCCATAGAAAATGGGAACGCCGTCTGACTGGGAGGGTTCTCTTCTTTTTTTGGCTAGAGGTTTGTATTACGCTCCGCGGGTTGCCATCACATTTACCTAACAGCTAACAGCTAGCTATGGCAGCCATATCCGGCGATTCAACCATTCATAGCATATTTTTCTAGCCTTTTCTCCTTTTGTCTCACTTTGCCTTGCCGGTAAATGTGAAGCCAGCAGCCGCAAGTATTTGCCATTGTTGGCGAGGAAAATGAGATGGAAAATACCGAAGCCCAAGATATGTTGGCTTGTTTGGTTTGCCTGTTTGTTGGCTGGCTGGTTGGTTGGCTGGTTGGTCGACTGCGTTGTGTTTGTTTGTTTGTTTGTTTCTTTGTCAGTGGGTATGCCAAGTGAGTGCTTAAGCATACGCCGCACTCTGGTATGCAACGGGCATGACATGGATAGCAAGGACACAAAGTTGGAGTTTGGCTTGTGGTACCTTGGCATTTTTCTAAACATTCCTTGACGTCAGGACCGGACTTGAACATTTTTATATTTAAATTTATAAGTAAGCTAAGGCAAAGGTCTTAAATATAGTAAAAATAGTCATGATACTTTCCTCATAAAGTCTATCAGCAAACTTTGAACTCAATTTTCCTTATTTTACATAAAAGTCTTTAGAAATCAGATTCCTCTCCTGCGCCAGTTCCCTTAAAGAGGTCTAAAAACAAACCATTTTTACTAGTCATTTTAATTTTGTTTCTTTCTGTTTTTAAATTTCAGTTGGTTTTCGTGTGCTGCGGCTTAACTGATGCAACAAGGCTGATTGGCTTATTAGAAGAAAACTAATTTCACTTTTAATCTAGCAGCCGAAACCGAAACCGGAATTTGGGTAACTACTGAGCTATCCGCTTTAGCCTCCCACTGTCCTCACGTCACCACTTTCCCTTCTGGGGACATCATTTGCATTTTAAATGCAAATGACTGAAAATGCATAGAAAACGGAATTTCTGTTCAAATGAAAATGTGTGACACTTTGTGTGTGTGTTGCTGTGTGTGGGTGGGCGGATGTGGGTGGGAGGAGGTTAAGTGCAGTGCCAAGTCAAAGCCAAAAACTGGCAGCAAAATTCACCAGTGGGAATTTCGTGTGGCAGAAAAAAAAAAAGAAGAAGGGGCATAGCAGTATAAGTGTAGAAAATGATATTGAGGGTGTCGGTGTGAGTCGCTGTAACCTAACGTCCAACTAACCAACCAGCCAACCAACCATCTATGCAAATTACGCGCAATGCTCTCTGTCATGAATTGTCACCCATTTTCCAACTGAGATGCTTCGACACGCGCTCAGGCCGCGTACCACGACCGCAGAGCATTTGCAGGATGACAGCAAAACTGGTGATGGCCTGGTGAATGGGTGAAGATGGAAGGAGACGCTGAAACATTCGACATGAATATATCTGCTGCTAATATGAACCATCCACCCACACAACACACACACACACACCACCCAAATGGTTTCGAATTGCTAATTTTATCAGAACGTATAGTCGTATATGTGGGCGTTCAGTTTGACTTCTTTCAGGGAGTCCTCAGTTCGGCTTGTGCACGATTTTACACTTAGCCAACGAGTGAGCGGACATTTTGCTTTATCGCGGGATCTACGTTTTCATTTTATTGTGAAGCCCATTCCAGTTGACCATAAAGATTGATAATTATGTCTGGCCAGCCATAAAAGTATATGTACTTATATATATATGATATAGATGTATGTATGTGTGTACGTAGCAGCTATAAAATGTTCCATTCACAAAGAGCATCCAATGAATATAAACAACAACAATTGAAATAATGGCAGACAAAATGGAATTCGAATCCGAATCCAAATCCAAAGCCTTGCAGGATTCACCCCCCGTCTCTTTTGATTTCCTGTGACGATTTAATCGCCGTAATGGAAATGTCTTTTTCTCTCCGGGTATTTCTGTGTATGTGTGTGTGTGTTTCCCTCGTTTTTATTTCATGGCAGATTTTCATTTTGTATTGGTTTTCCTATTTCTATTTCTATTCATGGTGACCCGACTCTGGCTCTCGGATCTCTCTAGTCTCGGATCTCGGGTTGATTGCAACCGGGGAATAAAAAAGGACAAAAAAAGAAAAAAAATTAAAAACAATTCTAGGATTTGCATCAGTCAATTGACATTGTTACCAGGTTGGGACAAGGACAGATACGTTTGTTTTTTTGGTTGCCATCTTTTTTTTTTTTTATTTTTTGTAGGACATCATTTAACCTTAAATCCAAATCGACACAAATAAAATCGGAAAAATTTTCATTAGTGTGAGTGGTTTATACAAATAAAGATTCATCATGTCCTTCAGAATTATTCCGCTCATATTTCCAAAGATGGAAAACTACTTTAGGGACTTAATACCAACTACTACATAAAAGTTAAGTTCGATCGGTTAAAATAGGCAAGCTTTGAATTCCTTTAGAAAGAATACGATGGACCTTATCAAATTGCCATAATTAACTTTGATAATTTTGATTTATTGATCGAAATTGAATCATAAATTTAAGTTCCAAATTTCACTTTACACTATCACTATTTTTGTTTGCGTAATCGTTTGTTTTTCTTTCGTAGATCACGACGCCATTTCTTCCAGTATTTCTGAATCTTACGAGCTGCCCGATTCATCATGAACATAATAACCCGTTGCTGATGAGCACGACGTTCGGCATCCTCACGCTTAACCACAATATCCTTGTAGACTTGCTCCACTTTACGAAAGCCAACCATGAAGTCATCCAAAGCCTTTTTGGCCTTACTGAATTCTTCATTTAATTCCATATTCTCGACCATTTTATCACGAATGCCATGATCATATTTCTTAATAAGATCTTGTAGTTGTAGCAAAAGTTTGTTTCTAATTAAAAGATGGGCAACAAATTAAATAATTTCTCTGAAACCTATATAAGCCTGCCGACTTACTTCTCATCACGTGCTTCTTTCTCCTGGATCAGGTTCTCCTTATTTATTTTCTGATCTTCGAGTTTCAGTTTGTTCAGTTGTTCTTCCAGTTCCGCTTGCCTCTCCAAACTGGCCTTTTGATTGGCACGCAGGGCCCGAGTACATTTCTCACTTGGAAAACAAAAAGTTAGTAAACTGATCCACTACCAAATTTTACCATTTTATTTTATTTCTCACATTTCATATTGCATTTGCTCACTGTTTTGTCGCCGTTTGTTGGCCAAATCGGATTCACATTTCTGCAGATATGCTTCTTTGGCTGCCATTTTCCAACGTAACTGAACCTTTTGCACAAATATCTTCTTCTTTAGCTCGGCAACGCTTTTCTTTACGACCTCGTTCTCCAAATACATGCCATGAAGTTTGCGCTCCTGAGCTATGGCTTCCTTTGAGGTGCGATGCAAACGCTCCTTGGCCAATTCGTAAAGCATTTCAAAGGCAGCCAGTAGCTTCTTCTCATCAGGTTTCAAATTGTTCATGAATCGTGGAAAGAGCAGATACATTTCCGAATTCTTTTGAAAGTAATCAATAATTTGTATGCAACCATGATCCATCAAGGGAGGCCGTTCTTCCCTCACTATAAATTCCCAGCGTCGAAAAAAATCTTCGACCAAAGTTATAGCTCTCTCATATTTGGTACCAGTAAGAACCTTTGCCAACTTGTCTGGATCCTCCAAGAGTCTGGGTAATATAAGAGAAATTTTAACACGGTTTATGGCTTCGGCCAAGGCACCCAAAACACAACCAATCTGTGTAGTACGCACATTTGAGAAATCTAATGTGATATAAGGCAGTAATTTCAATTTCATTCCACTCTCTTAGACCAAACTCACCTTGGATGGCTAATCGTATGTCGGGCGTCTTCGATGATTCTTTTAATTTGTTGGCACGCATTTTTTTTTGTATTTTTCTTTCTTTATGTAATTAAATGTATATTTAACTGTATGTGTGGGGCAGGTTTGTTTTTGTATTTAACAAAATTAGTATCAATATTTATGAGTTGACATCAAAATAGTTCAACTCTCAGTTCCTAACATAGCCATCTAGTTAAGTGGGTAATTGTATTATAAATTAAAGTCTTTAATTCTTTAAAGCCATCTACTTAGAAATCTTTTGAAATTTCCGGATTTTTTTCTCTTTTTCTTTTCTAAAATAACTAAAGCAAAACCAACATTATTTAATCCATCCAACTTATTAATTTCCATACAAATTTATGACCATAATTTTGAAACTTAAATTAGCAGCTTGGTAAGCCAAGTTGTATCTACATATAAGTCCCACATATAACTCCTTGCTGCATCTCCTATTACCCTTTTACTATAATAGCTCAAGTACAAGCATTTTGACTTTGGCCAATAGGAAACAACTTGTAACCCGCTGCGCGATATGAACAAAGTTCTGTCACATTCTCCTCCTTTCCTGCCCCCCTAATGCACTCACGAGTTCAAAATACAAATGCCTGAAATTTGTGAGTACAAATACCACTACTTGTTAGCCATTCATTTTTTTGTTTTCTGTTTTGCCATCGTTTTTTTTTTCTTTTTACTGTGTGTGACTGTGTGTCCTGTGTTCTATTTGTTGCCAAATTTATGGCTAACAATATTTTTGAAATGCGCATGTAAAGCCAATGCAAAAGACGCATAGAGCAAATGGCAAACAACTGGCAACTAGCAACGAGGCACCTAAATAAACAACGCGCACAACTCGGGAGGGGGGGAGCTGGCAGATGCTAAGAGGGGGCCAGAGTGGATTCAGGATGATGCCAAAGTTGTAAGCGGGAACAATGCGGCAGTGTAATTTGTATGCACAAAGCCACCACTAGCCTTTACTCTCTGCGACGATGATTCGAAATCCGGCGTAGTATCCTGAATTGAGCAGCTGCATAGCCAAGTGAACTTCTACGGTTTTTATCTTTATTTCTCATGCTCTTTGTTTTTGTCAATACTCTATTTAACACTTATTGATATTGGAATGTTAGAAAAAAAAATGGATGAATCTCTGAATGATTGGAACTGTAGGACAATCAAGATTTTTGTTAGAATTTAGCTCTAAATAATCAAGTTAGTTTACAAGAATTTCTGGTGTACAATTTAAGTTGATAGCTATTTTTGTTTTTTACCTAATGATGAAAACTTTAGGGTATTAGTAAGTGCGAACTTCTCTTCTGCATATTTTGTCAAACAATTTTTAACAACTTTTTTATGCCATTCGTTTTGTTTCGCTTTTCGTTTTCCTGTTCCTCTTGTGTTTTACGCTTATTGCATTTGTCTCGATTCGTTTGGTTCGCACAAAAATAAATTGCCGGAAGTATGCAAATGTATGAGATGCAGCTTATCAGATATTGTTTGAGAGCTTGCACTTGGCTGTGTGTCATTGTGTGTTTGTGTGTGGGTGTGAGTGTCTATCTGTCTGATTGTGCTGAGTTGTGCCTGGGTTGTGGGCGTGGCCATTTGGCACTCATTTGACTTGCAAAAAGGCGATCGAATCCAAAAACGGTCCCAGGACCCAAGCGATGTAAACAAAAGTGTAGGAAGCGACAGCAAATAAGTGAGAGAGAAAGCGAGCAACTTGTACGAAATGGAATTGAACTGTCAGTTGCAGTCGACACACGCCCCAAACCGATACACCTCAACCCCTTGACCCTTGACCATGACAACCAGGAAGTTCCTCCAGAGGTGGAATATTCAAATTGAATTACATTTTCACTTTATCTATACTATAAATTAAAAAAAAAAAAAAACGCGATACCTGCAGGTGACGAACACGAAGCCATGATAGATAAAAATTAATTAAAAATACTGAAAACATTTTTAAAGTATTTGTTTGTCTTTTGAAAAATACACATTTCCTTTTTGACTTTTGAAATTTCTTTCTGTTCTAACTAAAAAGTTATGTACGTATTTAATCGAGTTGATTAAAGATCAAGACGTTAGTTTCCAATAAGAGTTTTCTTATATTTTAAAGTACTCCCTGATATTTTATTTATTTCCACAGTGACCAATTTTGTGTGTGATAAGAGTTGGCCTTCACTTTCGCCAACTTTTATTCGAATTCCTGGGCTATTGTCCTGTTCAGTTGATGCTCTTACTCAATTGCCGAAAATTAATCCATTGGCGAGTGGCAATGGCAACGGCGGCCATGCTTGATGTCATTTATCATCGCACGAACTTTGTGACATTTATGGAGTCTGACAGGAGGCGAGATGGCAATCTTCATGGCCACCAAGAGACTTGACAAACTCTCGTTTCACTTTATTTCTTCATGTTCCTCTCTCTTCTTATGATGGTGGAGTAGCAGGACAAGGACATTTGACATATTTTTTCTCTCTTCTTTCTACACGTTATTATTTGATATTTCCATACATTTTACTCATGTTCTGTTTTACATTGCCTTATCTTTTGTTTTTTAACTTGTTCAGGTTACTGCTATGTCCAGAGAAAACTTATTGATAAATGATTCTGATGGATTTTTATGGCCAAGCCTGTCAGCCAGGATAACAGGATGGCTAACGAGACGAGAGGAGATGATTGGTAGGGGATAGAGCCGTAGCAAGAGAAGATAGATAAACTCACATGTGCTAGGGCTGCTTATCAACAGTTTAGCGGCTTGTGTGCCTGACAGGTGAATAAAAGCAGCTGTCAACACTTTTTCATACACTCGACTCTCTCATTCTAGGTGTGTTTATCTCTGTGTGTGTGTGTGTGTGTATGTGTGTGATGGATATAAAATTGCAGCTCCATTAATATTGATATAGCAGGTATTGATTTTTTCTTTGCTTTCCCACTATATAGATATATTTTCTTTCTTTGTTTCCGCCGGGAAGCTGGCAAAGAAATGATTTAAGGCCAAGCTTATTGTAAATAAAAGATTAATGTTTCTTTTCCTTCCTTTTTTTTATATCCAAAGAACGGTCAAAAATTGGGTCTCACACTTAACAAAATAACAAAATAAAGTTAGTCAGCTAGTCAAAATTGAGTTCATACCCAGATTCTTATACAAAAAAAACCTATTAAGGCTATGATCTTTGATAGTTGCATTTAAAGAATATCAAAACGAAAATTTTTATATATTTTACAATTAAATGTCTTCATTTAAAAGTTCCTGCTAATATTTATATATTTTCCATGTACAAATGATGATGATTTAATCCCTGTTTATGTGCATTATTCAAGTAGGTCTGAAATTCTCTTCAGTAGCTAACTGCTCTTGTTCTCTTTCGTTGAATGTACCATAATATTTTCCATAGAATTTTTGCCTCATTCCAGTTATAAGAAGCTATTAGCGTATTTTTTGCGCTTCCCTTTGCCTCTTTTGGCCTGTCGCAGCCACTAAAAATGGAGCTTGAGAAGCCAAACATAACACAACAAAAAAAATTGAGAAAAAGTGAAAAAAGCAAACATGAAAACATAATTCATGAGCTCTGGAAAAATGTTGAATTGTAAATGATCAGGCAATGGAAAGGCAAAACGAACAAACAAAGTTATGGCAAGCGAAAGGAAAAGCAAAATCCGCTAGAAAAAAAAAACACTTTAAGACCAAGCAAATGGCTAAGGAAAAGAGAAAGTTAAGAAGTAAACGAGACACAGAAAACAAAAAAAAAACAAAACAGCAACAAATAGAAGTAATATTTATGTTTGGATGCTAGTTGGTTGGCCATTAAGAATTCTACAGAGTTTTTATGTTGGTGAAGCCATACCCTACCATATATAAGCCATACCCTACTATATACATATATGTATGTATGGCATAATATTTCTTAAATTCTATTGATTTTTCCTTATGGCCGACTTTTCTTAAGTCTTGTTTTTTTTTCGCCGCCTCTGTTTCTGAGAGTGTAAGATTGATTTATTTTCTCAGTTTTTGCTTTCTTTTTTGCTCTCGCTCTCTCATTTTTCATAACTTTTCCTGTTTAGCCGTAATTTATTTGTGAAGCGAAAAATAAATTGTTGGAAATTTGTAAGCATTTAAAAATGATTTGCTGCAATGGTATAATTTTTGCCTCTTAGCCTGTCTGTCTTTTGGTTGCTGTTTCGTTTCGTGTTTTCTCTTTTGATTTGCAATAAATCCAATGAATGAAAATTATATGCATGAGAGGGAGAGTAAAGAAAAGAAACGATGGTCGGTTATCATCGAAGAAATGCTGGCAACTGCCACTTAAGTACTATAAAGTGTGCATTTTGTGAAGAAATTTTTGCTCGTAGAGCTGCTAAACGAAAAGTTACGTATACGTATTTTGGCAGTCGACTAACATCTCGCCGCATATAAATTATGGTAATAAAAATAAAATCAACATAGCGCTACTGAGCCTTTGGTTTAAGTTATGTTCTTCTTTGGCCTTTACCAGCTCTGCTAGGTTTCTTTGGTAAAATTTTGACTTATTTTGGATTAAGTGTTTACCCTATATCGTTGAAAGAACAGGAATATGGTATTAAAAGCACTAAAGTGGTGCTCATATGGTAATTTTAAGCAAATATTTAGTCTGAATTTCTTCTTTTCTACTTTAGTCATAAGAGTTAGTAAGAAAATCGCAGACGATCGACTCAATTATGTTGTCCAAGTGATCAATCACTTTAGCATAAGCCAAATTGATCGTAGTGAAAGCTACTGCTAGTTAGATTGTTGCAGGGTATACAAAACTCGTTGCTTAGCTTAATCGTTTTATATTTCTTTTGCTTTCCCGTTCACTGTTTGGCTGGGGACATTATTTTTCTGCTTTCATTTCCGTCTGTTTGGATTTTATTGCAGTTCTTACTCTGCTTTTTCTCTGCCACGCTGTTGGTTTCACATTTTCCCACTGAAAATAAATATCAGACAAAGCAGCAAAAAGAATAAAATAAAAAAGAAAAAAAACAAACCAGAGAAAAAGAAAATTTTTGCCAGCTTCCAGTTCCGTCAACCATTTTTACGAATTTTCACTAGAAAAGAACAAATTGTTATAGTTGTTGTTGCTGCTGTCGCTGTTTCTGTTACTGTATTTGGTTTATCCTTGGCGTTCGCTTACGCTCTTTTCCACGAAACAAAACAATGAAATGAAAAATTATGGCTGCCACCTTCTCCTCCTCCTCAACGAATCCGGTTCCAAAACCCACTTACCTACCCAACCAACCAACCAAATTCCCGTGCCGACAGCGAGTCGCTCTGTGTGTAAATGTGTTTTTGCCATCAATTTTTATGGCAAAGCAGAGTGTATCAATAAATTATACATAAAATGCAACTCCATTCCCTCCAGCTCTACAAAAACCTCGTCCATTCGCTTTGGACTCGGTTTCCCTCGATGTCAGTCCGTTTGTCCTTTTCACGTTGGCTATCAACTTAAATCTTGTTGAGCCATTGAATTGATTTTGTGAGCTAGCACAAAATGCATTTTGAATTTTACCAATTGGCATTTCAAGTTGCCATTGCTGTTGCTCAATTTCTTATTTTTCTTCTTTTTTTTTGCCCTTTTGTCCCTTTGATGCACTTGTTGGTTTCTCTAGAGGATTTACTTTTGAGGTTTTTCATTGAGGTTACTGAAGCGATTTATTTCCTAATAAGCTTAGTTGAAGTGCACTATGAAGCAATTAGTTGAGACTTTTCTCAAACCGAGATGCTTTCAGTTTTAAAGCTGGATTATTGTTTGCCAATTAAAACTAAGCTAAGCATATTCTAAGAACTTACAAATCTCCGTAATCGAAATCTTTTCACCTTGCATACCAATGTCAATTTGTTATGGCATTGAATGTGAGTTGATCAAGTGGTTCACGGTGCATGGTTAAAGTGCGCGAGACATTTGCACTTCAGCCTTTGGCTCGATTGCAATCGTCTGGCAACGGCTGCATGAAAAATATATGAATGAGAGCCTGGTCTGAAGCAGATGTTTTCTCCTCTCTCTCCCCCTCATCTCACACTCTGAATTCAACTCATACGCCATGTCAGCCCAGATGCACAATTTACACAATTCCTGATTGTTAGCGTTGCGTCAGTTCAACAACAACAATTATTAAGTTAATTGCTCTTCAAAATAAAACGAGAAAAAAAACCATGTAATAAAACATCTCCATAAAGTGGTTTTGTTAACACACATACACATCCACACGCACACACATACATGCATACATTTTGTTTCGCATATCCCCAACCCATATAACCACTTGTGTATTCAACCTGCACTCAATGTCAAAACAGTTCACACTCTAGGCCAAACATTTTTCATGGTTAAAATTCAATTTATCATCGCTCTGCTTCATCTACCATTGACAACGACATTTGCCAAGTGGTCCAACGAGACCAAAATGAGGCGCCAATTGCATTAACAACTACTGTCAAATCGATTGTTGCCCTCTGCAGTCCGAATAATTGTATTGAACAACCAAAAGCAACTAACTATCCATCGTTATTCAAATTTAACGACAATATTGAAAATGGTTCAATTGATGCTTTGGACAAGGCAAATAATTTGCGAGTGGTAGATAACCTAGTCAAAGAGCTAGACTTTAAATTCTTTTATTGGATTTTTATATTATTAAATCATTGTTGATAGAAATCAATAGAATTTAAAGAAAAGCCAACAGCTTTAATATTCAAGCTGTTGATATATGAAAATTCATCTTTCATTTCATCTTTAAAATCTTTATGATATTGTTATGATTTTTTGTTCTCAAATAATAAAGAAATATTTTTAGTTGTCCAAATTTCATACATATGCACTCTTAATTGAATTCAACTTAAACTACAATTGGAAAGTTTTGCAATTCACTTACCAAATATCATGTAGACAATGCCTCCAATAAGCAATTGTGTCATTTGTGGGCAATTTTGTGCGGGCCTTAGGCCCAATTTGAATATTCGCATTTTGAAGAATTTCTCTCACAGGCGCATTGCTTTATCCCTCGTTTTGGGTAAAGTGTTCACTTACATAGAAATAATGTGCAAATCGGCACTTTCACTCAATGAAACCAATGCTGAAACGATGCGGGTGCAATCCGCCAGCTGAGATATAGATATAACATTCAGACGTTTTGTTTTTTGTTTTCTCCGTATTCCTGCTGAGATGGCAAAAGATATGGTTAAATGTTTTTCTCTTGTATCTCTTGTATATTTTTTTACTTTATGCGGTGTAAACAATTTTCACTTTCACACTGACGACGAGTTGGGCTTAAATAAATGGGGAGTGGCCAAGAAGAATGCGGGAAGTCGATTCTTATATGAGATATATATAGTTTTTATGGCCAATTTTATTGCACAAAAGTTTTCATATATTCAGTTTTGGTTTTATGTCGAGTTTCTCTTGTTTTTGCATATTTTGTTTTGTGAAGTTGAGTTGAGTCCTATTGCCATTTCGTTTGACAAATGCATTTGTTTATTTAGCTTGTCTGTGTGGCATTTAATGTGAATTGGTTTACTCTTTCGTTGTGCTAGAAGTTATTTATAACATTTTCCATGCTCCGTCCACTGGCTTTTTCTCTGGCCATTCGCCATATTCGATTTGGTTGCCTTTCCCAAACGATTTGTCTTTGCTTTCTGCTTTTCGTTTATTTATCTGAAATGAAACAAAAGCGGCAATCAGGATTTTTAATGTTCACTGTTAATAGGGAATCGATTTATTTTTATACTGCTAAATGCCAAAAGATTTACTCTCAGCATCGTCCACATTGGACACATGTGCTTTGCTATTGTATGTCAGATAATTGCTTTTGGCTCTGCAACAATTCCGTGTTTAGTTTTGCTCTCAATTAATTATCTCAAGTTAAGCCATTTTGTGGGCTTACTTTGGTCTTGAAGATTTGGTGGTATTGGAATGCTTTCCCATTGGCAATGGCAAAACAACAACAACAACAACAATTCTTGTTACAATACAATTTGTATTCAATAGGGCCAAAACTAATCATTGGGAAATGGCATGGGAATTTAATTAATTTATGCGCAAAAAGGGTTACAATCCATTTCGATTAAGAGTTCTGGCATAGTTGACTCCAATGGATTTTGATTAAAGTAAATTGATATATTGCTAAATATCAATATATTACAATTATTTACAATCGATAACACTTTAACTTGTAATTGGTTACATGTTGTTTTGGGATTTAACTATCAACTTTAGCTCAAACGTTTATTTCAAATTGATTTGTCTGCAACAATTTGAGCAATTTAGTCATCAATAAAATATTAATTTCAAATGTAAGCAAACAAACATTCTCAAATTTTGATCTTAAATTAATTAAGAAATTTACTTTAAACAAAAGGAGTGAAAAGGAAATGATAGAATCTTTCTTAAATATGTCAAATTTAAATGCTTTTCATTGTTCATAACACTTGCTCTCTATCAACTTGTTTTCTTTCGATTTGGTTATATTTTAAAACTTGTGCCGGAAGCCAAATGTGAAATGTGTTCGACTTCATTCGCTTGGAATAAGTAAGTGCTGCTCAATTTGGTCGTTTTACTATGTACTTTGTGGTTTCGTCATTAAGCCATTAGGGTACGGGGTTGTAGGGAGTTTGGTTAAAGGGCGGTTGAAGGGGTTTTGTTCTAATGGCGTAACCCCAAACACCAAACACGTGCGAGAAAAGGAAACAAATACCGAACCGAATTGAGTAACATTTGTGGCAAAGTTTACCCAAAAACAAAATAGAAAAAGGAAGTGTGCAAGGGGAGAAAGTAAGAAACTGTCAGGACATTAATATTCACATGAAATAGCAAAAACTGTTTCGTCGTTTTCCCAAAAACAATTCAATGTGAAAATATTTAATTAGAGAAATTGTTTAGACAAACTTTTTAATTACGATTCGCTTGTGTGAGCATTATATATAGTGTATAAACATATCTATGCATGTATATGTGTGGATAGGGAACCGACTGAGTAGGTGACCCGCATAAATCTTGTGAACTGTGAGGAGCTTACATATGCCATAGACAAGAAGCAATGGCAAAAAACTGTTAGTCGAAAAGAAAAAGTAACAAAATCCTCGACCCTTCATCAGGCAACAGGATGCAGGCAAGCAGGCATTCAGCCATTTTCATTTCAGGCATTTTTGCATTTTGTGCTCTTAAAATTTTCTGGCAGCTGCGGGAAATACAGCGGACCCACAGACTCTCTGGCTGACTCCCAGTAGCCCGAACGTCAGCTGCATAAATTTTAAGCGACAGGCAACATTAAAGTCAACATTCTGCCTACAGTGGCCTACATTTGGATGAGGGAGTGCGACTCTTGGCATTACTGCCTCCGCTTTTCACTTTCGTTGACATTTTCCAGCGCGTTGCAAGAGTGTGTGAGCCTCTGTATGTGTGTGTGTGTGTGAGTGTGCTTATGCAGATGAGTTGCCAGTAACGTGTGGAAAATTATGAAGATAAATTTCTGTTTGTCTTTTTTTTTCTCTCTCTCATGTGTCCTCGTCCTTCTCAAAGAGCGCGTCAGTTGTGTGCCACTTGGCGGCGCCAGCTGCTGGCGACATACAAAATATCTATGAGAAATTACCTCGTAAATCCAACTAACAAAAATATGAAGGCAATAGTTTTTGGCCCAATGAAAAAAAGAGGAAAATCGAAGCTAGTCCTTTTTCAAAGACTATGAAAATTAAAGCCGAAAATTACCTAAAACTCTTTGTTCATCCCAAACCGAAAAATAAATAGGTCAATTATACTAAGCTCATCAGATTTTCAACTCAAATTGGGTCAATGAAATTTCTATCGACCCCTTAGACATAAAAGAAATCGCCCCAATAAGTAGGCAATGTTTTTTTTTTTGCTGATTATCTTTGTTTTATTCTGGCCTTATTATGTAAATACTAATTAAATTGCCAATTTTAGAGTTTTCATTCGTTTTATTTCGACAATTTAAAGTACTAACTGCTATATAACAACTGAATTGTTCTAGTTGAATTGGCCAAGTTGCTGTTATTTCTCTAACAAACTACATCATTTCCTAAGGCCTGTTGTAGCTCTCACTTTTCTTCTGCCCTGCTGCTTAACTCTCTGGGGAAATTTATCTAAATGTTGTTTCAAAACTTTAACTTGTCTGTGGGTGGCTTTGTGTGTGTGTGTATGTGTAAATATATGAGACTCTAGCTTCATAGACAAGTTTAGTTGGGCTTTGTTGTTGGCGTTTTTTTCCTTTTTCGCACTCACTCAGAATCAGTTTTTATGCTAGAGCGGAACATTGGCTCCAACCTGACACCCTACCCAACACACAACGAAGTTGACACAACTAAAGACATTACACAACAGATTACAAAAAGAGAGAGAGAGGGAGAAAAAGAGGCAGAGTTTGCTATTAAAAGCATTCCATCTACCCCTTACATCCTTTTCTAACTTCACTCCTCGTTGTTGTTGTTGCTGTTGCTACTAAGCAGATTTGGAACAACAAATTTTTATGAGGAAGCAAACTCTATTCCCCATTTCGGGAGGAGGTGTTTTAATGCCTCCCAGCTTCTTCTGGAGCCTCAACCCCAGGGTCTGAGATGTTTATCTTTACATCCATAAAAACATCTACCACATATTCCACATATACATTTTCTATTGGATGGGGTGACCATGCTCTTTATACGTGATTCTTTCCTTTACGAAGCTTGCTGGCTGTCTAGTCACAAAAATAGTTGTCTCCATCTCGCCTTTTGTTGTGCCTGTTCTGTCATCAGGTTGAATAGTTTTACTGTTGCTTTTAAAAGCTTAAGCTTTCAGCAAATACTTTTTCACATTCACCTAGAAAATGTTCTTGAGATTGTGTATTAAATGTATTTTTGTTTGTTGTGTGTGAGATGTTTCATCAAATAAACTTCAATTGCTTACGGGGACTTTAATTTTGATACAAAATTCGCCTATTAAACGCAGGACTTGTATCGATGCACAACACCCAAATGAGGGCAACTTGAACGAACTTTGGCTTAGTGTTTCCCATATCTTGCCTTATGCAACGGACACAAACTGCCAAACTTCATTTCAAGTTATCGGAAGGAAGTCTTCGTTTACCATTTTTTCTTCCTTTTTGGTCCGAAATATTGCCAAGTTGCTCGTGCTGCTGCTGCTTCTTGTTTTTCTGTCCTGACCAGGCCTCAGCTTTGTGTAGGCAACGGTCAGTCAATTGCTCCTTAAAAAGGGCCAAACAACTTTGAACTCTGATGAACAGCACAGCAGCAGGAAGCTATGGCCCAGTACAACCATTTACAGCAACTGGGCACAAGAAATGCCAAAAGAAAAATAACCAAGAAAAAACACACCAAATATAAACCTGTGATTTTTATAGTCGACTTTCTTCTTTCTTATTTGTTGGTGTACTTTGTCCAGGAGCGGATTAACTACGACTATGTTTGATTCTCAAAGAATCTTTCAAGCAACTTTGATTTCGACTTTTAAAGTTAAAAAGTCACAAAATGAAAATCCGTCCCTGTATTTCTGCCTTTAGATGCCGTCAGCAGGGAGTCAAGACAGAACAACATTTGCTTTTATGGACTTCTTGTGAAAGCTGCTTTTGTTGGCATGTGATTCAACGGAAAACATGTTCTTTCGGCCACAGTGTTGTGTGTTTTAATACTTAAATTTAAATTATCTATAGGTTGCATAATGGACGGAAACAGGAAGAGAAATGAACTATATATACCGGAGACCGTATTTTGGCAAAAGCTTAAATAAACAACATACATAAATACATAGATGTTTGAAATTATAGAATAGAATCGTTAGCTGTTTCACAATTTATTAGCAAACAAAAGATTTATTAATGCGAAAATTTGCAGCATCAGCACACACAGAGTTTGCCCCTCCTCCTCCTCTTTCTCATGTTTGCTATTTGCCTGGTAAATAGAGCTTAAGTTGCATCTATGCTAAAACATACGTACACACACACACACACTCACACATATCCAAGCTATATAAGCACACACTGGACGATGTGTAAAGTAATACACGAAAAATGTTGACCAAAAATAAATGCACTTTGCATTGATTAGTTTACTTATAGCTACACACACACACACACACACACACACGCATAGAGTCATTCTCAATTAGTATGCATTTAACTAATACGCTTCCGTCCACCCCTTGCTAACGCCCTGCACTACATTAGAGCGAAAATTTTCACTAGTTCTATGGCAATTTTGCCAGAGCACACACACACACACACACACACACACACATAAACACAGATTGCGAGTGAGAGACACATAAAGTGGCTTTCCTACGTTTTAATTGCATTAGGGATTTTGCTGTCCCTGTTTTTCCACATGCCCCAAGAGATAGGCAAATGGAAATTGCTCTACTAGCTTCTCGATTGGTTAATTTGATCTCATTCCAGATAACTATCTGTAAGTCCATGCATTAAATTCTTTTCACCCTTTTTTTGTGATAACTTATTTGCCTTCTCGACCTGACTCATATCTAAATATTCAAGATATATTTCCTACTCAAATATTATTTGGTAAGGTGCATATATTGGCTTGCCAAAGTTTTAATCTGAAATGATTAAGTGCAGGCAATTTATTAACAGATCAAAGTTTATGGCAGGAGATTGTATATGTGGGTGGTTGTGTGCTTAGCAAGGGAATGATTTATAACATTTTACTCGAGCAACTAAAGAAAAAGAAAACCAACGGATAAATGCCCTGCAGTTAAGTTAAAATATTAATTTTTGTATTTAGCTTAGGTATAATATTTTAACATTGACTGATTAGGTTAAAATATTATTAATACAATTACCCAACCCTAAGGTGGTTTAGATGACAAAAGATTAAGTTTTACACATCGATGGGATTTAGCGAATCGATTGAACATATTTAATAAATTTGGACCTAATATTTTGGTCCAAAAATTATGCGTGGGTAAACAAAAGTCTAATCATATCATGCAACCAGAATCCGAAAACGAGAAAAGAGTAGTGACGAAATCGAATTACGTGAAAGAGTTACCAGTCTATACTGATTGGCAAGTTTCCTGCCTCGAGAGGAAGGCAACATGCACTTCAGTCTGGTTTAATTTTTTTTTGGGAAGAGAGATTTCTGTTTACGTCAGCGCTGAAGTCAGGGCAAGTCAATTGGCAGAGATTTGCTTTTGGGGTTCATTCGAGTGACTGTGTTGCATGTCTTTGACCACTTGTTACCCAAAACGACACGTGTCACCTGCCAAGTGGGCGACCATTAACCAACCAGTGTACATACACATACACACACACACACAGAACACGTTTGCAAAATTTCCAAACTGTAGATAGTATTAAGTACTTACATTTTTCAGACGTTTGCTTCGGAAGGCTTTAAACAACATTTGTGAACAACAACAACGAATAGAGGAAAATAGTAAAGCTATTGAAATTAATCAATATCTTAACTGATAAATCAATTATTTATTTGAGTTGGCTTTGGGGCCATTTGGTCTCGAAATGAAATTGTTTTGTTACTTTTAATGAAATATTTACCATAGCTTTGACCTTCTACAGTCATAGAGAAAATGCAAATAGGCATAGAGACAAATCAATTGACCGAAAAGGCCAAAACAAATCCCAAATGACATTCAATGTCAATTTTGGTTTTCAGCTCTGGCCCCTTTTCATATTTTGGATTTTGTCAGTGTGTTGGTTGGTTGGTTGGTTTTCTGTTGCGTAGTCATATATATTTTTGAATATTTCATGATAGAAGCCAACAACTCTACTCCATGTCGTTTGCTGTTTAGCCCTTGTCAAGCCAATGTCATCATCATATGCATTCCCATACTCAACTGTATAAGGGCGTAGTCAGAATATTATCCAAATGGGGAAATACGCCCAAATCATCAAACGCAAACAAAAGGGTCACTTGATATAAAGGACAGCTAAGGGTTAAGTAAGCCAATGTGACGTCCTGTGTAGTCTATAGAGTTTTAAATATCAGTTAGGAGTTATCAATCTTTACTCAACTTAATAATTTTAGAAATTTTTATCACTTTTTGGCTACGCCTTTGAAATCGCACATTTTCTTATAGAGAAAATAAAAGTTCCAGCTTTTCACACGTGTGCCAATTTTTGTTTTTTCCTATTTCCTTTTTTTCATTTTTGCTCTTTTTTTTGTGGAAGGCGGGGGAAGCCAAGCTGTCAACTCTTTACACAAATTATTAAAACATTTTCCCACGAGTGTCAACACTTTTGGCGGTCCAGGGACTATCATAACCACAAAGGGGGAACGCAACGGCGCTGAGTGGGGTTAGTATGGGGTGGCGATGGGGTTCCAAAAGCACTTTAATATTTAAGGCAAGTTGAAAAATGCAAAAGACAAAAGGGCAAACACACAGAGACAAAAGCTTAACCGCGCTGAGCGGTTAAGTGTAACTATGTTTAGATGTGGATGACGAGCTGAAGAGCAGATGATGGTGGCAAAGCGTTGGGAAAGATGTAGCAAAGCGACGCCAAGCGGATTAGGTTGTAGGCGTAATAAAAGTTAAAGACAAGGCCGGAAAGGTCGCTCAACTGTGCCAATGTGTGTCTGTGTAAGGCTATGGGCGGTGTATTTAGGTTGCTGCCTCTGCTTCTGGGATTTTTGGGGGGGCCAGACAGCTTCATTAAGATAAACCAATAGCTGCTAAATTGTTAACATTAAGCATACATAATGAATTAAAGCTAGCAAAAAAATTTAAGTTCACTCCGATAGGAGCTTAACCCACACAGCCTGAAACTGAGACTCATCTACATCAACATTCACATCCACATGCCATACCAGCCATCCAAGTCAGCTGGGACTCATGCATATATGTCTCTGCCTTCAGCCCTTAGCTTTGTTATGTTCTCTAGCCTACTTATCTGGGCAGGATAGCAGGAGGCACGGGAGGGTACGTGTGTTGCTTTGGGTTGAGGGGTTGAGGTTGAGTTTGAGGTTGAGGTTGAGGGCCTGCTGCTGTTTAGTCATTCGTTTCGCTTGTTAACAATTTCAGGGATCTAAACAGGAGACAGAAGACAGTAGGCTCCCTGGCATTTCATTCTGTCCCTGTTTTTCCTTCTTGTCTGAGTTTCAGTTTCCGTTGTCTTTGCAGATGACTGGCAGATATTGGCTCATCATCCTCTCTCTCTCTCTCTCTCTGTCTATCTCTTAGTCCTCACCACCAGCATCAGCTCCTTCTTCACCTCAACCATCTACTTTACCTTGTTATCACAGATGTTCGGCATTTGCCGGCTGCTTCTAATGTATTCATAATTTAATGCCTAACTTACTCATGACGCGACACTTGAAGTCATTTCACATAATTTACCTCAATTTCCCCAGCTCAAAGTCAGTCCTTGGTGTCGTGTCGTCGTTACAGCACTTTAATAATAAATTGCGCTCTAATGAATTTGACTTCGATTGAGGGTTTTTTTTCACAGCTTTCGAAACCATTTATTTAAAAGTTTAAGTTGCCATTTACAATACATAATTGAAAACAGATTAGATAGCATATAATACTCTTTGTATTAGCTACTCAAAAGACGACAGAAGTTGCTGCTTACCATGAGAAAAATGTCTAAATTCAATTCATGTCTTCCTCTTGGTCTCTTCTTAAAATCGTTTACTATTCATGTTTTTAACAAAAATCATTGGAATGCTTGAATTTGAAAAATGAATCTAAAGATTCGTGAATGTATGCAATCAATTGATTCATGTTACTTTCATCTAAATATGTTTTTAGTTACAACTATGCCAATTCCACTTTCACTTTCTACAACTATTTTTCACTTTCCCTTTCCCATTGTTTGTTTGTTGTCTGCTTAGCATGTTCATTTGTTCAGTGTTACCCTGTGTGTTTCTTTGTTTTCCTTTTGTTTTCGCCTTCAACTTTGCCAGTGGCCTCGAGAGGTCATGATGTGCTTTTCGCTTGCTTCGCTTTCATTTTGTCTCCATTTTCAGACACAATTCTTCGTACTCGCCTGGTCGGTCCTTACAGTCATTTCCCCAGCCACTGCTAGCCCGGGACTCACACCCTTGATTGTTGACTTTTTACATAATTTTGTCGCTTGGCTGGCTTTGTCCTCCTTTTTGTGTGCGACTGCCTGTCAAACTGTTTTGTGTTATTGACATTGTTGTTGGCCATTTCAACTTGTAATTCATGTGAGGCAACACACAACAAAAATGGCCCAAATGACAACATTTACAGTTGGTGTTTTGGTTTTTAAGTTTTCACTTTAAGTTTCCACATCTATAGAGCCTTAACTCTTACCATTTTTTCATTTTCCATTTCAGCCCAAAACCAATCGCTAAGTCTTAAAACCCACAAAATCCGTAGCATGCGTTTCAAAGGCTATGATTTCGCTTGATTGCTTCGATTGTTTGCCCAGGGGAAGAGTGTGGACTCAGGACTAAGTGTTTCTAAATTCTAAATTGAACTTGGTGGAACTTTAATTGGGCACACCCTCTGTGTGTGTGTGTATCGGTGTATGCGGCCAACATTTTCCACTAAATAGAAGAAGTGGTCCTTGCCCCAGGACACGGCGGTGAACAATCGCGAGAACTGAGCTTAGGGCTCCATTAAATATTGACACGCCTCACAAAGACCATGGCACAGTGAATGTATATGTTGGGGGGAAGAACGACTCAGGGCCAACTAAATGCCACAAAAGAACTCATAATGTCGACTTTGTTGGCACTCTAATGCTATTTTATGTGCTTTATTAGGGACGAAAGCCGAAAGCCAGTATCATAATGATAATGTTGATGATGATGATGAGGAAGGTCTTTGTAAAGTGAATAACATCAAAAGCAAAATGTTGTCTGGCAGGTGAAGCATTAAAATTGCCAAATTACTTGAGAATACAAAAACTTATTGAATAGATTATAACTTCTAATTGCAATTACGACTAATTCGAAAAAAAAAACATTTTCATTACAGAAATCCGTTAAAAAAAAGAAAGCCTCAAATTCAAACCTAAAAATTGAAAAATTAAAGTGCCCGAAAAATAACATTTTATGACTTCTTTAGCTCTCTATATCTACCTTCGCTCTACGATTTTCTTTGCCACAGCAGAACAGCAAGAAGATTTTACACAGCTGCGGTTTATATATATATATACTCGTATATGGACATTATATGTAGCCGACTTGCCGTGGTATGGTCAATTTATTACATTTCGCGCCTTTTTGCCCATACATGGCTGCACATTAAAAAGCAAATTTAATTAAGTTTTGGCCAAACTTTTATTAATATTGGCAACGAGCTTTATTGTGCTGGCCCACGCCCACCTCCCATTTCCAGCATTTCACCCTACGACTGTCTGACGCCTGTGGGCCCGGGGCGTTAACTGGCTGCTAAGCAACTTTAAGCCGTAATAATAAAAAGTAGCGCATAAGAAAATAAATAAATAAAAGACATACCACCATAATCATCGGCACGCATTACGTACACAATTTACTTTATTACACAAACTGATTATAGTTTTAATGCCTCGTCGTCTGGAATGCAGCCGGAAACGACAAAGGGGCAGCAGGGCAGAGACATGAGAAGATCCCTTAGAGGATGGCCATGTTGGCAATAGGAGGCTGACTGCTAGCTGGCTGTCAGGAAAACTTTAATATCCTGACGTTATTATCATTATTAAACTGTGAATGGCATAATAAACGCACAGGGTAACCGCTGAGTGCTGTTGAAACAACAACAGTAACAACAACAAGAACCACAACAAAAATAGCAGCGAATGCGCCTCGTGCCAAGATGTTTCATGCACAGTGGTTGACAATAGAGAAAAAAAGTATTTTTTAGAAAATTTTAAATTAAGTTCAATGTGCACTAGATATCAAACTATTTAATCACTTGATTGAGCAACTTTAGGCTAGAACATCTACCAAATTACCAAGAAAATCTTTGATTTGATTCCACCAACATCTTTTTGGTAAGATCGAATCGACTTTTATATAGTGTTTATGGCCAAAGTTTTATTTTAAAGTCAAGATTTGTGAGGACTGCAATTCCCACATCATATATTTTATAAGCCAAATCGATGTGTGAGGTTTTAAAGTTATGAGGAACGCGGACGCGTTATAATAATCTATTGAAATGCATTTTATTGCGCATACGCCACGTATGCCACTGGGGAAAAAGTTCATACATAGCAGCAACAGCAGCTATGTCCTTTTTACGAGAAATCGTGAGCTGCACTTAACGGGCAGCACGAGCCGCATAAATACATTAAGTGCCCCTTTTGGCTTTAGCTGTAGCTCGAAGCCAACTCGAGCAAAAGGACCAAAACAAGCGGAATGAAGTGAATGAAGAAGAGAGTAAAAGGATAGCCATAATGGAGAGTAGTGAGAGATAAATAGAGTAAGAGAGAGAGAAGCAAGTGAGAAAGGGAGAGTGTGGCTTAACGATGCACTCGAGTGCTGTTGGCACACGCTAATTTTCAAATGCTTCACTGCTTAATGCACTCCTCCTCGGATTGCCTCCGCTTGGTACTTGGTTGGTTGGTTGGTTGGTTGGCCCATTATTAAGTCTGACTTGCCTAGCACCTGTGCATGGCATTGATTTCGCTTTCCAGTTCATTTGTTTTAACTTTTTACCCTTAACTAATTAGTCACGTTAATGATGCATTTCCACAACTACTCGTATCCGTGGCTATGGCATGTCGACACGCACATTCCACGTACTTAATCTTCTTTTAACTGAAAATCACGCAATATTGAAGCCCTATCGCATAAAAGTCTCATGCCCACATGCCACATGAATCTGTATATCCAGAAATTACCTGCAAAGATAACACACAAAAAACACAAAATAAAGAAGAAAAAATGAAATGAAAATAAACGTCAAAAGAGCTTGATTAAAATATCCAAATTCGTTGGCATTTCAATTTGCTTGCGCATATGATTAAATTTACAAAATCCTCTAACATGTTTACATCTTAGCAAGCAATTTGCATAAATCCATGCAAAAATATTTGCATTACCTTTTATTTCAGAGCCCTGGGATGGCTATTCATTTGCATTCAATGAATATTTTATACCTTTAATATTTAACCATAAGATGTCAGACAATTTTCTTAGAATTTTCCCCATTTATTTATTATTTGTATCGTTTTTGGAGTTTTCTTTTCCCTTTTCTTTTTTGTCTAGGCAATAAGCTTATTAGGAATCATCGAACCGATTTTGTCTATAAATGGCATTAATGAAAAGGCAAATTTCTCTCCTTTGATGTTTAGGACCAACCTGTGTGTTTATAATATATAATATAATAACTCAATATGCAAGAACAATGCGTTTACAATTTTAAATCTGCAAAAATTTATTAAGAAATTTTATTTTCATACGCAGTCTCGGACCCTATACGGATAGTCCTATATATCCCACTATCCCGATTGTGCCAATTTGTTGATGCAATTCCTGATTGCAATGAATTTGTTGGGTTTTCATTCTTTTAATTTAATATGAATTTACGCGCACAACCAATTGACATATGGATTTATTTTGCATTTCGATAAAACGCAGCAAAAACAAAAAATGAAAATTACGACCTCATTATATTTTGCTTGTACAATAATTTAATTTATTGTTGTCGTTATTGTCCCGGTTGAATGCCGCTGCTGTTCGCATTATTATAGCCTTGGCTTTTGGGTGGGGGCATTTTTTATTTTTTATGATTTTCATTTGCTTATGCTTGCAACTCAATTTGTTGTTACATAACTTTGTGCATAAAAATAATAATAAAATTAATAAAAATAATATGTAGGTAGTATGTAAACATAAGAATGATTTTAATTCTCTCATTCACTATGTTGCCATAATGAGAATAAGCAGAGTCGAATGACCCTTAAATTAATTAATTTTCAATCTATTGCAATACGTTTGCCCAGTTCTAAATGGGTCCTTATATTATGGCAGTAAAATCAGGCCAATAAATAAATAAATGATATAAATGGAGTACATTTCCGTTTTTGAAGCCAATTTCCTTGATACGGCTACACTTTAGTATCATTTCCATAGAGTTTTCCCATATTTAGCATCTGAGTATTTGTTTCTTTGCCTTTTCATGTTGTGTGTTCAGTGAATAAAATATATTAATTGATTACATGTGCAACCGGCCGGGAGCTAAAATAGCGACAAAATCAATTCGTGTTTAATTAAATTTTAAATGTTGATTTTATCAAATGTCGCCAACGGCATCTGCCATATGCCAGATACGCACAGGAATCATAATAATTTTGGCTCAACATTTAAAATTGACAATACTCAATCAATACTGAGAATGACCCAGTTGGATAATAAATATTCAATATTCAATGCTTTTTTTTGTGCTTTAAAGCATTCACTTTGTGTACCTAATTAACGTTGATCTTTCGGTTTAAGTACGCAGATGATTAAAATTTGTTATTTTCATTTATTACGACCTCCAGTGTAGCGAGTGTATTTATGTGTCCTATGTGTGACTCACATTAATTATAGTTTCATAAACGACAGAGAAAGCATAAACAACAATATGATAAAATGGGCTTAGTTTACACAACGACTTAATGCTACCCTGTAGTAATAGATATGCCTAAATTAAAACCCTGTTTAAAAATCCAATAAAATACACAGACCAGGGACGGATCTAGAAAACTCCCTTGGATGCGTCTGTGTTTGGGGCTTATTAAGAATAAGAGACTAATAATGAAAAAAATAGATTAATATCTCATTTTATTGTAAGAATTTGGTATAAAGGTTTCTAGTAGTTCTTTCGTTCATATAATGCGAATATGAAAAAAATGACTTGGTTGATTTGAACTGATTGAAATATTTAACGAACAAAAAGTAGGACAATAACCTTTTGGGGTACTCAATGTACTCTATGAATAAAGGGTATAAACTGGCGGCTATTTAAATATTAATTTCAGTCATTTGTTTGTGAGCAGCTACCTGGATCGGGGGCGTGGGCGTGTATGAAGAGAGAATTAGGGTAGACACCCATGAGTTGCCTTTCTCATAGTAGGATACAAAAAATTACCTTAGCACACAAATTGCATTTGCGTGTCAACCGCTTCTTGGCCCGGTACAAAGACAAGGGCCTGAAACGTGAAGGGCCGTGTTAATCGGAAGGTTGTCTTTGTATGTGTGTGAGTGAATGTGTGAGTGTGTGTGTGCGGCATATGAAAAGCGTGCGTAAGTCGGCAACATGTAAACGCGTATTAATTAAGGCAAAACAAAGCGCCGCTGTTTGAGACGCAAAGTCGTCGACGACGCAGGGAAAAAGCCTGAAAACGAAAGGAGATGAAGGGTAGAGAGAACTTGGGAGGGGAATGGATTCTTGGAAGTCGTGGCAAGTGAGACGAGACTGAAACATGTTTTCTGCCATTTTCCACTTTAGTTTTCTGTCAAGCATGTGTGTGTGTGTGTTTGTGTGTCTGTCTTGGTGTGTGGGAAATGGAAATGTCCTTATAATATGTTAGACGTGATACATTTAATTTCTTTTTTGTGTAACATGGAATGGGTTTTTTTCCCTTTGCTAATTTTATATATGTTTTAATTACAGAAACACAGATAGAAAAAGGTCTCAGCAGTTGTGCGTTAAGTTAGAATTCCAGAAGCTTCAACGAAATTTGAACCATCGAGTAGGAAAAAAGATTTAGAAATCATAGATAAATGATTTGAATTTTATCCTTTCTTAACTTTTCCACGTTCTGACTTCTCTGCTGCGAGTCACTTGAACGACTTCTCGCCCACAACATCATTCTGAATAAGGTTAATGATGACTAAACATCTTATTAATGTGTTGAAGTAATTACTTATCGTTTTAGATAATTACTTGTACTAGTAATTATTTAAAATTTAACATAATACCAGTCGAAATAGTATATACCATAAATGGCTGATTATAAAATGATAGTGATTTAGCTTCAAATTATTTGCAACTCAATTTTATATTAATTTTCAATCTATCATTAGTCGGATCCCATTTTCCGGTAGATTGCACTTTGGTGTTTAACAAAAAATTCCACGATTTAACAAACTAATATATTTTTCATGTAGAGAATGGGTTAAACCAAGTCAACCATGTGAATTTCAGTACTGAAACAGTCAATCATCATGCGGTCAAGAGAAGTTTTCATCGTTGGACTAACAATCCTAATCGCCACATTTACAATTCTTATTCCACTTAATGTAAGGTGAATAAGCCTATCAAATAATAAATGCAAAAGATTTCACTCTGTTTCCAATCATTTTTTTAAGGAAGCGATTGTGTTTAAACTAACAAATGCCGTGTGCGAAAGTTATAACAAATCAGCGATTGTTATACCCATATGTCGGCTAAAGGCGATCAAACGCAATCGAGCTATATTAAATGTGTCTACAAATATAATTCATCCTGTAAGCGATATTAGACTTCATTTGCAAGTGCTGAAAAAGGCCAATGGATATAAGCCATGGCTCTTGAAAACCGATTTGGATCTCTGTCAGTATATGCGTCACTCTAACAACCCAATGGCTAAAATATTCTTTGATATGATTCAGGAATTTACCAATTTAAATCATTCATGTCCGTATGTGGTAAGTTTCGCAAATAGAAGCATCAATTTTAGTTTATATCTTTGGAATTTTTAGGGCCCAGTGTTCATTCAAGGATTCTATCCCAGACCAGAGCTATTACGACTTCCGTTTCCAACTGGCGATTATATATTAACAACAAGATGGTTTTACTATAAAAAAATAGTTGCTGATATTAATGTAAGTTTCGTATTTGTTGAGGATTTATTGAACCAATAGCTTACTAGTATCTGAAATTATTTATAAATAATCTAAAAAGATTTCAAAGTCTGTTTATAAGATTTCTGCAAACAAATTAAACAAATTTTAAACGAAAAGCTTAAAGAAAAGATTTTTTAATAATCTTTGGGCCGATAAATATAATATTTGAAGCTGATCTGCATGCACACGAGTTTGGTAGATCTATCTCATCCGTAATCTTCGTAGATGATTACATGGTATAAAAAGGGGATCACCAGTTGGTTTTGGTCCAACGTCCAATGATTTCCAACTCAATTTTATATTAATTTTCGATGTATAATGAGTCGGTTCTCATTTTCCGGTAGATTGCATTTTGATATTTGACAATAAATTGCATATACTAATAAATTCTTCATGTCGGAAAAATGGGTTAAGCCAAATCATTGATGTAAATGTATTTCAGTAGTGGAATAGTCAATCAACATGCGGTCAAGTGAAGTTTTGATCTTGGGACTTACAATCCTCTTCGCCACATTAATAATTCTTTTTCCGCTTAATGTAAAATACTTAACATATATTTGCCGAAAATCTCACTTTATTTGTAATTATTTTTGTAGGAAGCGATTGTGTTTAAACTAACAAATGCTGTGTGCGAAAGTTATAACAAATCCGCTGTTACTATACCCACATGCCGATTAAAGGCGATCAAACGGAATCGAGCTGTATTGAATGTGTCTACGATTTTACCTCATCCAGTTAACGATATTAGACTGCATATGCAAGTGCTGAAAAAGGCAAATGGATACAAGCCGTGGCTTTTGAAAACCGAATTGGATTTCTGCCAATATATGCGTCACTCTTACAATCCGATGGCTAAACTACTTTTCGATTTGATACAGGAATTTACTAATCTAAATCATTCATGTCCTTATGTAGTAAGTTGACTAAAAGGATATTGGAACTTTGTTTATGTCAACTTTTGATTTTTCTTAGGGCCCAATGTTCATTCGTGGATTTTATCCCAAACCAGAGCTACTACGTCTTCCGTTTCCAACTGGCGATTATATATTAACAACCAGATGGTTGTATTATAAGAAAGTAGTCGCTGATATTAACGTTAGTTTCATATTTGTTGAGGATTTATTGAACCAATAGCTAGTGAGTATCTGATGAAATCTCTCAAATGGTGATTTAATTTAATACGATTTTTGATATTTCAGAACCTCCTTCAAATGTCTGTCCGATATCTGTAAATAAATTATGATCATTTGCATAATTTCATAGTCAGTTTAATTTGTTTAAATAAAGAATATTCAAAGCTCAAATTATTGAAAACATTCCACTTAGTTAGTTATGCAACGAAATGGAAAATTTTAGCTGAAAATCGAAATTGCTGCAATTTATTCAATTTTTCATGCGGCCAGAGAATTAAAATTGTTTTTTAGATAAACAAATTTTTAGGAATATTAACATAATAGGCACATGAATATAAAATTTGATTTTTGCACGCTTAATTCGTGTGGTTAAAGTTTATCCATATAAGTTCGACTATAGAGCAACAACATTTTTAAAGAATTTTATCGATTAGTATTGTTTTCTCATAAGTATCTGCTTGCCATTTTTGAAATGATTTTAATTAAGGCAAGAGTTAAGTATGTTTTGACATCATGAATAAAATGCTTTATTCTTAAATGTAATTTATATTCAATTGCTTAAATAAACACGTAACGAACATAAGTATTTATGGCTATAAATAGCTCTTCATATGACACATTTTAAATGTTCTGACATTGCTTGCGACACCTTTTCCAGTCATTGACAGCTTGTCACATACACACACACATAGTCCCACGCATACACACACATACACATCAAGAGCAGACGTCATTCAACATCAAATAAAATGTAAGAAGGAAACAGAGTTAAAGAGAGAGAAGAGCTTACAATATTTGCATAGTCATAAAAGGGCGAACGAGAGTCCTTTCTGGTTGGGCCAACTGTAATTACCCATTCCGGATTAGCCAGCTATTTGAAAAGTATGCCAAAGTCGTAATTGAAACAAGCAGCAGAAATAAAAGTCGAAATGGTTCATGTTGATTTCTAAATATCGTGCGCATTTTAACTGCAATTTGTGTGTTAATTTCGGTTCGGCAGGTAAAAGGCACTTCATTGGTCATTACGGTTGGCCATAAACAAATCAACAAACACCTTCTCGAATCACTCCACCCCTTTGCGTTATTGGCGACCAGAGCCCCCCACCCACCCGACCACGACACCACCGCCATCAATAAAAATAGTCAACACTTTACACAACCAACACAAATTACATGTTACACAGTTCAAGAGGTCTTTCTCCGCCTCCTTTCCTCCCGCCTTCCTTTCATGCCAAGAAGTAGGCAACACGAAAAGTTCGAGAAACGGAAAAGCGAAAAGCAGGCAAAAAGCCACCCAGAAAACAAAACAAAATAAGAGTAGGAAGGCTTGACAAGGGCAACGGAATAAGAATGAGAAAATCATTCATTATCATGTCACGTCAATCGAAAAACAATCTAATGACTGCACATGATTTCTATCTTAAATAGTTAGCAACGAATGCCCACAGCTTTCTGCCCAGATTGCTCAGAACAAAAGGTTGCGTTGAAAAAGGCAACCAAAAGGAACCAAAAAAGAAAAAAGGAGAACGAAAAATGAAGCACGAAACCCACTTGGCCTGAGTGTATTAGCTGGAAAAGTTTGCCACAAAACGTTTATTGTGCATTAGACATGCTTAAATGGTTAAATCAACTGTAAATCTCACTTATGGTAAGGTTAGAAATGGAAGGCAAGGTCAACTGTTCCAATCATGTGTGTATTGATGTGTGGCTCGAAAAAAACAAACGCTTCCGAAATGGAAAGATAAGTTATCCAAGATAATATTAGCTTCCTATACATACATACACACTGTATATACCAAGAATAACTTCTCTTTGATCTTTTCAAAGTAGATTGAAAAGTAATCATAGTAGTTACATTTTTTGATAAGTGAATATATATTTTTAGTTGTGCATAAATCTGTGAAAATTTTCAGAGAGATTTTCGTTAAGCACCATGAGCCTTTTATCTGATAAACTCTCGCCCGAAGAGTTGGAGATGGCCATGGCAATACCCAGATATCCTCAGCTGCCATTGCCTTTGATCAAATATGAAATGGTTCACAAGTTAAAATGTACACGCAACGAGCAGGTTAGTTGGCCCTTGGTAAAGCCTAAGCCAAAAGGCGTGGACTTGGCAAAAGTTGCGAAATCAACTAAATCTGCAGCTAATATTGGAGATGTTGGCGACGAAGAGGACATTATATATTTATGGAACTCACCAAGATTGATGATTCTTTTTGATGGCGGCGATATCAATTGTGCCCTTCACTATATAGTCGAATCTTTGCATGATCCATTTGCTGAGAATGCAGTGGCCACTCTCCTCATACAGGAATGCTTGCTGAAGGAGTTTAGAGATCGTTTGCTCGATCGCTTTCAGGAGATGCCAGCTCCAATTGCCAATCATCCCATCCTTTTGCGTAGTATGGAAAAACTAAAAGCATTAAAGGCCACAACAATTGTGGGCAATGCGATGAAACACACACCCAACTTGGGGACTCCCATTTTGGTTTGTGACTTTACTCATAACTATTTGGGTGCAGGACCCACTGGTGTCATAACCCTACACACCTTTCGCACACCCAAAGACGCCACCGAGGTGTACCTGAAGGAGTCGGTGAAATTTTCATCGGTTTGCATATGGAATGAAAATTTAGCTAGTGCCTATGAGACTGTGGCTCGCATGGCAACTGTTCAGATATTTCTTATCAATTGCTACGATGTCGATTTAGATCCCATTAAGGCGGCCTTTATCGCTGATAAAAATATGGTGAAAGTTTACAGAGGATATCATTACGAGACAATCACATTTCGTAAACTGCGTAAAGTTATTGTCTTTCCCATAGGCAATATATGGACTGATCAATAATAAGAACAAGAAATAAATAAATCAATTAATTTAGATTTCTTTGAAAATTTCAATTTCATCATTTGTTTATTGAAGTCTGATTATTATTTTGCTCAAATAGTTGAAGTTTTAAGCATAATTTAATAATGAACTTTATTCATTAATTAGAATTGATTATTTTATGATTTGTTTGAATTTTCCTCTCATTGATCTTTGGCTTCATTTTTGTCGAGTTGGCTAATTGACTTTCCAGTTGAGCGACCCAATTAGCAATTTAATTGGAAAAAAAAATAAGTTTCCACTAACTCACGCCTCTTGTGACTTCAATTATTTGTAAATTTCACTTGCGTATTTCTAATTTCCATAGAAATTCAACAAGTCCACCTACAGCAATAACATATTTATATATGTATATTTTTGAGTTGCTTTCCTCGATGTTTCGGGCTCTCTCTCTGTGGTTGATGAAATTAAAAAATTCTTTCCGCGAAGTAATTTGGCTAACGTGCCAATAATTTCAAAAATTTACTTTGCGTGTCCGCCTCACCCACAAAACAAACCTAAAGAAACAACGCTCGAGGATAACAGAGGAGTGGAAACGACTGGTGTTGGCAGCCTCATGTTACTGGTAACAAAATGCTAGTGAAACTCCTGCTCCAGGCCGCTATGAGCCCGGACAGGACCTCATCGAAACAGGACGAGGTGGAATGCCAAAAATGCCATAATTACTCTAGTTGCTGGTTGCTGGTTTTGTAAGTGGCAGCGGGAATAGATGGATGTATGGGGAGGTACGGACGATGAATTGGTGTGTTGTTTTGGGGGGTGTTTGCGTAGTGGGCTAGTGGTTTGAGTGGCTACCAGTGAATGGAGGAGCGGTTGGTGGGTGCAACTTTATAATGTACTTCCGTTTGCTTTTATTCACATGGCAGCGGCATATCAAAATATTTGACATTTGCATAAATAACATACGAACAGAGGCAAATATGCCAAACATACATACATATCGCTGACAGAGCTACGCCCTCTCCCACCCCATATCATGACCAGAATTGGGCAAATTAAAAAAAACAAAAAGAAGAAAGAAACGTTGCAAAACAAAACCATGGAATGTCCGTTGACGAGCCAACATGGCGGATATTGGGTCAGGAATGAGTAAATAAGATTTGCGTGAAACGCTGCCGCAGGGTTTGGGCTTAGATGGCAATTGCGATGGCAATGACTAAGGGGAATGTGAAGCAAAACCAGCTTACTGAATAAACAAATTCATAAATAAACAAAAGGAAAATCATATTATCCTTCTACAGAGATAGAAGGATTACATACCCTAATTAGTTGACTGACATGTATGCAGAATGATTTTCAACAAAATCAATTCACATTTTGACAGAGACAATTTCTAAAAATATCAACTCTAGCTGGGTTTACAAATTCCGAATAAACATAATTTGTGGTAAAGTCTTCTAAAAAATATGATTTATCTATAATCTTCATAAAGTTAACTAGAAAACTTAAATAGCCCGGAGTGGAAAAATAACCGGAGTTCTTCTGAAATGAAGTTTATGTATCCAACGAATGGGCAAAAATTAGACGCGGCTGCATGCAAATTGGCAATTAGGAAATCCTTTATTTTATGAATTTGCCGGAGCGCCGATTTCATTTTCTTCTTCATGTTGTTTGTTTGGTTGGTTGGTTGGTTGTCGGTCTGCAAATGCAAATAAACGACTCCCGCCATCTACCCTTGGCCTTTCGCCATCCCCTCGCTCCTTCTCAATTCAGACTCGGTTTATCTGGGCTCCATCCGGTTCCCCCTCTGCTGCGGTGTTGAAGGCCCATTTAGGGCTTTTATTTCTATAGGTTGTATGTGAGTGGAGTGTGAGTGTTAGAGGGTTTCATTTTTCACGCTTTTATTTGGCATTTATTCAGCAGGGTTTGCCCTGTACTCGTATTTAATTTCATTGCTCCTGGTTTTTATTTTTTTTTTTTGCCCTGGTATGTTAAGTTTCTCTTCGTTTATTTTTGGCTTTCAGAAATTGCGTATGCTGGTAAAGTTAATAATAAACGTGGCGAATATTTGCAAAACACACTTCAATTGAAGTGGGTCATATAATAAAATAAATAAACACCCAAACAAAAAAATATACGTATAAATGTGTATAAAATGAATTAAAATTGTCCTTAGGTAATGAATTTTATATTTCAAACACATTCAGAACTGTAAAAAACAACAATTTGTGATTCGTTATCCTTTTTTTCTAGATTAAAAAGAACCAATTGAAGTTCTAAATTAATAACTTGTGTTAAACTAAACCGAACTTTAAAACCATGAGTAATGAATTGCTCATATGTATTTATATTAGAAACAAAATGACCCCTTCTAATCGTATAGAACCATAAATTTATGTGAAAATTATATTGATTTATGCAAAGGATTATCAGATGAAAAGCTAAGAAACTCTGATAGAGAAGTTAATTTGAATCTTTTGGGAAATTAAAAGTTTGTTATTAGTTAAATATAAATTGACTTTATACAGCGCCGGAATTAGGGCTGTAAAATGGGGAAACTTCACCCCCAAAGTAAATAATAAACATAAAGGAATATGGAAAAGTCTCCTGGTTACGCAAAGTTCCTCCCATTTTAGAGCCTTAGCGCATAGTTGTAAATATAAATTAGTTAACCTAAATTAAGTCTTCTCTAATATAGTAATTTAAGTCTAAATATTGATTCAAATCCCACACCTTTCTTATCTGTTTCTCTATTCCCATTCCATTCACCCCACGGCACCAAGTAAGCATTTTAAATCGTCGTTTCCGGAATGAGAAGCAATAAGTTTGAACTTATCTCGCCTTACGTTCACGTCGCGACGCGTCCCAAGTGCACAGCAGATGAAATGTCGAAAATCTCTTGAAAAATAAATCCACAAGCGATAAATTTTTTGTTCTGATGTGTCTTGTTGTTGGTTTGCGTGTTCCGCTCTTCATGTTGGCCGGGAAAACGATTCGATGGGATTCGTTTGGACTTGACTTTTTGTTCTGTAATTGCCAACGAGCGATGTAAGAAGAATGAAAACAAAACAAAAAAGGAAAAAGCAGGTGGAAAGCAACGAAAAAAGCAGGAAACGAACGTTGCGAAGAACAATAGAGACAAGAAGAAATCTCAGTTAAGATGAAAGATTACATTCTCTGGGGGCTGGAGGGCATGATGGGGGTGGCGGACAACTTTAACTAAAAGTCAATTCCCAAATCAACAGACAGACAAGAAGTTGGATAAAAAGTAGCTTATTTCAATCGACATTGTTAAGTTGCAATGTTTAAATTTTTGTATAAATCTTTTTATTTTAACAATTTTACGTCTTTTTTTTTGGGTGGGAAAACTTTAGCCGGATTTTGGCCATGACATTTCACCGCCCATTCAGTTTGATTTCGGACTTACCCAAGTATCCGGCTTCCTAATTTGTCCAACATTTCGTTGGGTTTCATTCAGTTGTCAAAATAAAAGAGAGAAAGCAATGAGGAAGGCAACTTGGCAACCTGTTGCTAGGCAGGATTAGACGTGCGTTCAATGCTTTGCCAGGGCCACCAAACACACACACACACACACACACAACCATATGTATATGTATAGAAAGTTTTCACTTTGATATTTGATTTCTGTTTTGAGCTGACCCCGCCCCCATTTACTTTGCCCCCATCTACTTATCCCTTACTCCATTTCTCTGTCAATATGGGCCAGACGTAGGAAAAAAATCACTCAAATGGAAAAAGGTTCAAATTACCGCGATGCTTTCGCTCTCCTTGGGTTTTTTCCTTGTTTTTTTTTTTATGCAGTTTACTTTTCGGCTCGCTTTTCCGCTGCTATTTTGACTTTTTGCCTTGTTGCTGTTTCGTCGTTTAGTCATTCTTAAAAGGGAATTGACTTCATTTTGGAAATGGATTTCGCTTTATTAACAAACATGCTGGGCATATGAGTGAACACAAAAGCGTTTCAAGGATTTTTGTTTGTGATGTGAATATAAGCATTTTACTACTCCAGATAAACTAACCCACAAAAGTCGATTTAGATATGACCCAGTTATTGCTATTTGAGTTGGTTTGATAGGAAGCGAAGCACCTTTGAGCTTGAGTTGAGACAAGCTAAGAGAATATCACAAAGGAACAAATTTACTTTAACTTAACAGGGGAACATAAAGCCATTTTAAAGACTTGAGAGAAAATTTTAGTAGGCTTCACCTATGTTTATTGAACTCAATTGACAATAAATATTTTAAAACATGCATTGAATAAATACTTAACCAAAGTGATTATTTATTGATTCTATGATAAACTAGTTTGTCTGAAAAGTTTAAGCTTATAGTTAAGTAAAAAGAAAGTAAAAAAATGCCTTATTTTTAAGTCGATTTTCATTTCTGGTCTCGTATGTTTAAATATCTACTTGTCTTTCTTCATAGGAAAACAAATATTATATTATCGAACTCACAAAAGTATGCTATGAAAATTGTTATTAACCAATATTATCATCAAATGAAAAGTCAAGCCTCTTAATGAATTCCCCAGCTATTTTATGACATTTATCTTATTAAATTGGTTTTACATTTGCCATGCCCAATGAGTCTTCGATCGATTTAATTAATTTCCGATGCGCATGAATTTTTCATGTTGATTAAATATTAACCAAGTTGACATATTTATGCAATTCAAATGTGCGAATTCTCTTTTCACAGATAAACACTGAGGGCCAGAAGCCAATGAGGGCGTGGCTTGTACTTCTAGATAAGTACAAAGCTACAAATAAATATATGTACATATATATATTTATATAAAGAGAGCATGACAGCCATTAGGAATATTGATTTCCATATCGCACTCGAAACATTAACCAAAGTCACAAGGCAAATGCCAGGATACGCAGGATTCACATATATACATATAGACACAAACACACTCGGGCTCACATATACAACTAAATGCGCTGACGTAATGTGAAAATTATGCGTTGTAATTTGCGCCAAAGGCAAAAGCGGAAAAGGAAGAAGACAACGCACTCCAAAAAAAAAAAAAAAAGGACAAAAAAAATAGAAAGCAAATGTATTCCAACGAAGCGAGTCAGTGGCAGAGCCCGAACATAGGAAACAAACACTGAGAGAAAGAAGATATTTAATAGAGGCAAAAGATATACACACCAAAAGCAAAAAAAAAAAAGAAGGAAGGAATACTACATATGCAGATGTGGACAAGAAAAATTGGAACACTTTAACAGTCTCCGTCTCCGCTTCTGCTTTTGCTGTTGTTGCTTTTTGGCACTTTTTCACTTGTTTCAAGGAAGTTGTAAAAATAAAACAACACACGTAAAACGACAGATATATAGCGAGTATGAGAGACGAGAAGAGAATGAGAGGAGAAGAAAAAGAAGTAAGAAAAGAAAAAAACACAGACGAAAGAAAAATAACTACATGAAAATTTGTGGTTGCTAAAGAATGCGGTTACTCCCCCCTCTGTCTTCTACCCACTTCCCGAAAAACATCCAAATGCCAGCAGCCAGCAGCAGAATGTAGAAGAAATATTTGAAACTCTCGACTCCCCGTTGCCCAGGGAGATGCTCAAATTTGTGGGCACTAAATGTGGCATGTGGCGTGTGGCGCCGTGACACACGCAACAAACAAAACATAACACAAGCTGAGCCGTAAATGTTTAGAAATAAATTTGTGTCGCTTGCAACGTCTGCAAAAAAAAACAAGAAAAAAACAAGCCCAACAACAACAACTCTCAGAAAAAGAAATAAAACAAGACACAGAACAACACAGAAACCCCTCATAAATGTTTACACCTTGTCAAGGTATAGGTACCTACTTTTAGGCCCACTTTCCCCCATTACTTAGACTAAGGCAGCCGACGACAAGTGCGGGCGGAGTGTCTAGAATGATGCGAAAGAGTGCCCGAGAAACGTGTCAATGAGAAACGTTGCTGATAACCGCCGTTGCAAGTAATAATGATAATGGCTGACGTAGCATTACGTCTCTTCCCCTCTCTCTCTCTTGTGCACAGTGGAGCAAAACACAGCACGCTCACTGTGTACCAAATTGTGTAGCCAAGACTGAAAAACATTTGTTTTTACTCAGTCAATCTTTGCTTATAAAGTTAACTTCAACTAAAGTCCTACTAAGATATAGAAATCATACAAAATACAAGGACATAGAGCCAAATAACTATATCTATTCTAACTATATCTATGGCGGAACTCGGGTTGTTAAGTGGAGGGAATCCTGACTGGCTTTTTGAAACATTGACATAAATTTTTGAATGTGCTAAGGATAAAATACTTATGATTCTTGAAAAAAATATTCGTAATATACATTTTTTGAGTTACAAAGCAAACGGAAATTTATAAATTAGTTAAAAACAATGGATACTTTACCAATCTATTGCATATTTTATGGAGCAAAGTTCCCCTATTTCATAACTCTATATTCTATATCTATCTTTGACCACGCTAAGGGACATTTGTGTAGTTATAAGTTGTTTATCGTTGATACAGTTTTTTAATTTAACAGATTTCATTGATTTAAAATTAGTAAACATTTTTTAAAATTTTTTTCTCCACTTTATATAAACTCATCCCTTAGTTTTCCTGTTCACTGAGTATTTTTCTCATTCTCCATTACATTTATTTGCATTTTTCCCCTTTTTGCTTGGACCAGTCAGTCATCTCATAGTCCTTTTCACTTATTCTTCGTGCTTTTACATTGTTGCCTCTCGTATTCTTTTGAGTTGAGTAACTGCACAGATCTACTTGTTTGTTTCTACATATATATGTATGTATATACTCGATACAATGGCCAGCAAAAGACATTTAAAATTGTTGAGTTGAGTACATAATTTGTTTAATGGTGATTTATTGTTTGGCCACCGAGAAAAGCTGTGACTCTTCTGCTTTTCTTATCTAACAAATGATAAAAATTTGCAAATTTTTGTGGAATAAATGTGCAGAATTCTTTATGGGTCACATTTATCTGGGTGTGTCTGTGTGTGTGTGTGAGCCACTTTTCTTTGCTTCTTTCTTTTCGCTCTCTTTTCTTTCTGTTTTTGGGTGCTTTTTTCCCCTTATTCGATTCTCTCATTTCATTTGGTTTAAAGTTTTGTTTTTATGTCAAACTTTTCATAATTTTTTTTTTTTATTTTTTGCTGTCATCATTTGTTGTTAGCTATTTAATTAAAATAGTTTTTTCTCTCCATTTCTGTTTAATTTTTAATGAGCTTAACTAATTTCAGTTTTGTTCGACGGCTGAATATGTTAACAGTTACGCAACTTTTTACGCCCTTTGCCGAGGGGTTTGTGAGGAGGAGAAAGGGCAGCAGGCAGCAGCCAGCAGCCAGACTTTGTGTGGCAGGTGGCAGGCAATAAATTTTATGAGTTTGGAGCACTGGCAAACCTTCAGCCTCAATTAGTTTCATTAATGTGGAAAATTGAATTATGAATTCAACGAATTTGGCTTAAACAGATAAATATGGAAAAATTAATTTCATATTTTTCCAAATATTATGGAGAAAAAATATGAAAATTTCTAACAGACATTAATTTAATAGAGAACATAAAACAAATTTGTGCAAATTTGTTAATGTTAATGTATCTTTCATTAGAATATAAATAAAAGCATAGAAAAGCTTCATTCACATATAATTTCAGTTAGATTACATTTAATTCTCTTATTCATTTTCTCGGGTTAAACAAATTATAATTGTTCATGTTCATGTTGAAAATCTAATGGATATGTTAAAAGGCAGACAAACTTGACTCCTACAGAGAGAGATAAAAGTTTTAAAGACCATTTGTATGCACAGAGTATGTACATACATTTTATTTCATTTTTCACATATCGTTTTCATTTTTGTGGTGCTGGCGGTGTCAGAGCATATTGAAAATGAAATTAATATTAAACAATGCGTGACATTTTTGCCACAACCCAAAAAAAAAAAACCAAAAAGAAAAACACAATGCAGAGCAGGGCAATAAGCAAAAGCAAAGGCCAACAAGAAAATGGCAAACAAAAACCGCAACTCGTTAAAATTGTATACCATTGGCCTGGCATGCGAGTTGGCTAAAAGTGAACGCAAATAACAAGAAGCCATTTGGCAAAAAAGTTAAACAACACAACAAAACACACATTCACACACATCCACACACACACAGAAACAAAAACCAGCAGCAAGAATTAAAAATTCAAGCAGGCAAAACGAAGAACACAACGTGAAAAACCAAAAGAAGAACCTAAAAAATAAAATGGTTAAAAAAAGAAGCAACACTTAAAGGTGTTTGCAGCAAAAAATAAAATATACATATATATATATTACGTATACGCCGCATGGTACATGCCAAGGGCTAGTTAGTTAGCTAGTTTGTGTGTGTGTTTGTGTTCGCTGTTGCTGAAATTGTTGCTGACAAATAAAATATTTAAATATTTCTCAAACATTCTGACATTTCACACTGACAAAGTGCCGCACCCACATAAACACACTCTCACACACACACACCCACACACACAGAGACACTCACACAAAAAAGTTGTGGCAAATTGTGGTTATTGTGCAAAAACCGAGCAAAAAAATACAAAATTTAAATAAAATTTAAGCTCGTCCCTTGTCTGCCGCCTCCCCGCCTCCTTGGTACCCTTCTTCATTATACAGGCCGATGACTTGCAGCAATCAAAAAATACAAAAAAAAAAGAAAAATTTGTATGCATTAAACTTTTAATTTTTTCCCCAGTTGGCACACACAAAAAAAAAAACGAACTTTTCCACACAGTCCACTGGCCCAGCACAAGAACTACAAATCATCATCGTCATCATCATCATGCAGTTTGAGGGACTCCTGCTGTGGAGGGCTGCGGGAGAGGAGAGGGGAAGGGGGGCTGAAATTGAGGCTCAACTTTTTTGTTGCGCATTTGAAACGGAAGTGATTTCATCAAATATTCATATTAACTAATTGGATTTGTTGCCATTTTTGCATTTTGTGTCCTTCACAACGGATATTGCCTGTCGAGTGGCAAAAACCCTTTCTACATTTTCCATATTTCACTGTTTTTTTTTTGTTACCTCCTTCAATCTCTCACTCACTATATGTGTATGTGTGTGTGTTTGCTTTTTGTTATTTTTGTTTTTTGGTGTTTTTGTAATTTAATATACAATGTTTATTTTAAATTAAAAATGTATTTGCTCATGTGTCAGTTGAATGAGTAACTGAATGAATAAGGGAGAGTGAGAGTGAAAGGGTGGAAATCAAAGGAGTCAGAGGCAAAAAGTTTAACCGTTTGTTCAAGGACATCCACATCAATTTGGCTTACCTGTAAAGATGTACAAAAAATATTCAAAATGAACAAAACTAAATTAAATTGGATTTTTATTACTTTAGATATTTCTTTTTATAGTTTATTATTATTAGTTGTTAGAGACTTAATATTTAAATTTCATTAGAACTCTGCTTTCGAGTATCCTTTGAATTAGTCCAAGAAAAAAACCTTATTGTTTTCTTTGTAGTTGTATTTAATTTAAAAATGTTTAATATAATACTCAACATAAGCTCCACTTAGTTCTGTCTACTTAGGACAAACTTCTCATTTTAATAAAGTAAACGAAAGAAATACTGATAACGAAAAAAAAGTAAAGAAGCGAAAAAGAAAAGTAAAATTGGTAATACCCGTGAATTTTCTTTTCATTAGCATTCAAGGCGCGAGCATTTATTGGCCAATGAATAAAACAAGCAAAAGTCTGGCTGGAAAAAAGAACTAAAGCTGCGAATACAACACGAAAATGTGTCAGTTAAAGTGACGAGAGAAGGGCATATACCACACACACACACACACACACACATACAAATACAACATGTGGAGGGGCAAAGTAAAGAAAAGAAATGGCAAACTGAAGTAAAGTGAAGGGTAGAAGCAAAAGCAAGGAATGCCAAGCAATGAACTCCAACCAAGAGCCAAGCCAACGCAGAAAAAACTTCACAACTGGCAACTGGCTGCGGCAACTCTTTTGCCTGCTGCCTGGTGTTGTGCCTCCAACTTGTTCTTCTTCTTCCCCACCTCTTGCCCTTGCCTCTGCTCATCTGTGTACTCGTTGCCATTACTTGCACGCTCAGTTCTGGGCCATGAAGAAAACGTGGCAAATATTGCAAAAATATTAAAAAATGTTGCCGCCAGGCGCCTCGACAAAAAAGAGAAACGGGGAAATACAAAAAAAAAAAAACCGAAAACCAAAACGAACAACGAAAAGGAGCAACAAACAAAAAAAAAGGAGAACCAGCCAGCAAGCCCTACAAAATGGCATAGAAAATTAATAATCGCGCAATTTTTGCACCAGTAAACAATGGAGAAAAGTCTTGGCTCGTTAGTTTCCTCATTATTCTGAATTTTCAGCTTGCAGTTTACTTTTCCCATTTTCCCTCTTAGTTCTTAGTCTTTTTTTTTTTTTTTGTCTTCTCTGTGTCTGCATTCTGGCCAGGCAACTGAACGACGGAAGTGTAAGAAGAGAGCAAGAGGTGCAGCGGGGAAATGGAGGGGAAAATAAAGAGAGGACAACTGTCTGACAAGATGAAGTACAAGACAAGTCTGCACCGGGCAAATGATGAATAATATGATTTGATATCATATTTCATGAAATTTGTTAGCCCAAGAGAAGAAATTTGTGATTTAAGAGAAGAAAATGCAATTCTTTGACACCATTTTCAGAAAATGTAAATGATTGTATGACCTAGTTATTCTATATATTTCTACTCCATTACATCAAGAACAAGAATCGAAATATTATACTTACACTTGCACTTAATGGGCAATTATTTTGAATGTGGGCGTTCATTTAAAGCAAATTATTAGAACTGAATTCAAACTCTTCAGTTTGCTTGGTTGAAGTCTCTAGTCACAATTTTCATATTGAAAACTAGATTTCTTCATATATCTATCAAACAAATGCATAAAATTTTCCATTGAAATCAATCGATGAAATCGAATCCAATGAAATATTTAATTTTTTTTTCTTAACAATCTATTTGTAGACAAACAAATTAACCTTAATTTAAATATTTAACATATGCAGAGCAGAATTTGATTATATTCAGGCAAAGAGGCATCAGGCCAGAAAAACTGAAAGAATTTCATTTTTTTCATTCCAATTCCGTACCCCCAGGGGAGTATAAAAATAAAACGTTTTGCCGTTAAGCAAACGCTGACTGGCCGCTAAAATTTAAACCGAAACAGGTGACTCTGTCTCTCTGCCTGCAAAACGAGGCATGGCAAAACTTTTAACCGAATTGTTTATTTAACAGCAATGAAAAAATCATTACGCATTTTTATCACACAACTTCAAAAGGTAAAATTCCCATGAAGCAAAAACCGTAACGAAACGAAACAAAGCGAATGAAACGAAGGAAGAACAAAAAAAAAAAAAAAGTTGAAAAGTTTTTAATGCATATCAAAATTATACACTCCACAAACAAGAAGAAAGTACACTAAAATGGTGATTTAAAATGCAAAATGAAATGACAAAAATAACAAGAAACAGATACCAGAGAGACAGCCGGTAACACCGATTTTCAGGCACCCTCTCTTTGTTCCTATATAAATGATCATCCTATCATGAGGTTCTTCCTTTCATCTAGCATTTGATTCTCTATAGAATTAACTTTTTCAAACATTAACAAAGAACTGAAGCTCTTCAGAAGTATTGAACAAGTTTAAGCCTTTTGTAAAAGCTCCCAATAAAGGGTATTTAAAAGAGCTATATAATCTTCTATAAGCACAAATGTAACAAGTATTATACGCAATTTGCCCTCATATTATATTTTATTTGTTCTTGCTTTATACAAGTTAATGTAATTTGTCATTGCATTTAAATTGTTCATGCTCATGTTTTCTGGTTGGTTCTTGGTTCTGGCCAAGCCAAACCGAACCAAACCGGACCGGACGGAGCAGTCCGTAGCAAACCGGACAAAGCCGTAGAGAACCACGGCAGAGCAGCGCTTCAAGTTCATTGTGCATTAATAATTTAGTTGTCGTTTCTGTGTCGCGACGAGTTGGCCAATGCAAAATCGAGTTGACACGCTGGAAAAATATTCTCGATTTTCTTTCGGTTTTGGTTACTTTTTTTTTGTCTTTTTTTTTCGTTGGTTGTGGGTTTTGCGCTCCTTTCTGCTGGCGTCGCGTTGTCCTTTGCGGTTGACGCTCTTCGCTGTTAGCCGGTGACCACCAACATCATGGGAATACAGTGTATCGACTGTATTGTATTGCATTGTATTGTATATGATTCGCTTGGTTGGCAGTTGTATAAAATTACAATCGATAATGGGACGTGCCAGTGTGTGTGTGTGTGTGTGTGTGTGTGTGAGTGTCTCTATTGTAATATTTAACTATCTGACCACAAAATGTGGAATGTTTCTTGGCTTTGATTCAATCAACTGTGCCCCAGACAATATTCTGCCATAAATGGTGTCATGGCAATTTACACCAGCTTATACCAGTCATAAATTGCAAAGAAATAAGAAAATTCTGAAAATTATATTGAGGCTAACTCTTTCACTCTCTGCTAAGGTGTGTGTTAGAAAATTATTAGTAGGAATGAAACCATAAAATCGTTTTACCAATTTGAATAGAAATATGACAAACAGTATTATAAATTTATTATTAATGGATAGTGACATCTGGAATATCTTTTTGATATACCATAAAATCAATTTGCAAATCTTGATTAAAAGAATGAAATTTTCAACAATTTTGCATTCTAATTCAAATCCCCATTTATAATATTTATTATATTTGGAATATTGGACTTCGAAATGGACAAAAAAAGGAATTCGTTATCCTCTATTGATCCAAAATATTCTCAACAAATGTATAGCTAATATTTGCATCAATTTGCAATTTCCTATCGTAATACCAACGAGAGGCTAACAAATAATCACCAGTTGGATACGGTAAACGTAAAACTTCAGCTCTTGGATAAAAGCCCTTTATAAAAATCGGACCCTGTTCACAAAAAAAGATAGATTGAAAATAAATATTATCAAAGAATTATTACCAACACAACTCACCACATATGGACATGTATGATTGAAATTGGAAAACTCTCGGGTCAAATTGAAAAATAATATAGCAACTGGATTGTAAGCTTGTCGATAAAAACGACAGGCATCCACCTCAATGTATCCATTGGCTCTTTTGAACACTTGCAAATGAATTCGTATATCGTTCACAGGATATAGAATCGTTCCATTGAAATTGAATATTACCTTATTCCGTTTAATTGCCTTCAAGCGACAAGTGTGTATCACAACTCTTGACTTGTTGTAGCTTTCACATACAGCATTTGTTAGTTTAAATACGACAGATTCCTGAACAAAAAAATTTCAAAGTTTATGTTTATTCTCCTCAACATTTGCCGAATACTTTACACTTTGTGGGCCCATAACCAGTGAAAATATAAACAGGCCAAATATGACTCGACTAGACAACATGATGTCGCAACACAACAGCAGCAAAACACATTTGCTTTTTATTTATTCAACAAGTTGTTAAAATATTATTAAACTGAAGAACTTATACTAACAAACGAAAAGAGTTAATTGTTTATAAATTAAGCTATAATTATTAAAATTATTTAACATATTTATTTTTATGCATGACAACTTTCCGAAATTATATTAAATTGATTTTTAACGATTTTGGTTGTTTTTTCGCTTTCAAGTTAAACAAATTAAATATCAATTGAAAAAAATTTAAAAAAAAAATTAATAAAAATCACTACTGTAAACTTTTATCGTGTTAGCTTTGATTTCATATCATAGTTGAATATTTTTAAAATAACAAAAGACGACGGTAAGACTTAACTTTTTATAGAGAATGTCAACGCAATCAAGACGCAAACAAGTTGTGTTTTCATTAAATAATCACCTGGCAACACCTTTCAGCTTTCCAAAAGACAACAGAAATATATATATTGTCTATAGTACCTACCATAAACATATAAACAAATAAGTATATTCGATAAATGGTAGAGAAATTTCCATTCAAAAAATTTTTTGTTAACCTTTCGGTTAGTAAATACAATTCCACCAAAAAGATATAGGATTATATTTTAAGAAAGCTTTGAATAGGCCACAGTCTTAACGAAAGTATTAGCTTTGGTTTTTTTAGTATTATGGAATAAAAACTAAATCTAAAAACACTAATAGTGATATTAATATTATAGTCATGGTTTTTTTTTTAAACAATTTCTAGAATGAAGAAAAGACACAGAGAGACAAGAAATACTTATCGCCAATATCTCCAACAAGATTTTAATACAAGAAGAGTAGCACTGCTCTAACAAATCTCATGCTATCCCCAGTCCTTTCAAAACTCACTTCCATTACTAGCTAATCTTTTTTAGAGAAAATATCTGAGGCTTCCAAGAAATCTACTTTATTCAATTAAGAATTTTTGTGAATTCAAATTCATATGGACACGTTTCCATCATTCATATAATCTGCTTAGCCATTTTAATTTTCCACGTGATCGTGAAACTTTTCCACTGCCTTTTATCTTTGTCGCATATGTCAGGCCGTAGCAAGGACAGAGGGGACTCACCTTGTTCTGTTCTGTTTTTTTTTTTCTTTTATCGCCGTCGTCCTTTTCAATAAATTCCCATCGTCGGAGAGTTTTGGGTAGGCCAAACAAAGATATCCACAACACGTGACAGATTTGCTTGGATTACATACGCTTACACGCATACGCATACAAACACATGCACACACACATACACAAAGAGACACAGAAAGGACACCGAAACAAGGATGCGCCTTTTAACAGACAACGCAGAAGTTGTTGTTGTTGTTGTTGTTGTTCTTGCTGTTGCTGTTAACGTAAATTCAATTATATATAATTTTTGGTGACACTTATGATTAAGATTTTCAATATTTATTTTTTGCTTTTTTCGCTTTCAAATTTCACTTGACTGATGCGATTAGCAGCAGCAACTTAATCACCGATTTAATCGAGCTGAAGTGACACACGGCAAACGACGGCACGACACAACACGGACAAAAACACGGCGGAAAGCAAAAAGCCGGAGTTTACGGTAATGGAACAGACACAAAATTATACAGCAGCTTAGCGTGGCACACAACTGAAGCCAACGACAACGGCATGCGAAGTGTTTTAGTACGAGACCTCACAAGATATGGAGAAGTCGTGAGCCGAAGGTTCGCAGCACGTTTGCTAAAACGAGAGACCACATTTTATAGCATACATTTGAGGGCAACGAAAGAGAGCAAAGCCTTTTTGGGTGTTGGTTTCGGGTTTAATTGGTGAGACATGCGCTTTGCTCCAGCTTCACCAATACATAGAAATGGGCATTAAAGAGAGCGACAGAGAGAGAGAGAGAGAGAGAGAGAGTATTCCAATGCCTTACTTTGCACTTGTCCCAAAGTTGTCCCAACTGACTCAACAGCTGTTTGTATGGGCCACTTCAAAATGACGCACTCGTTTTGGCCATTTGTATGCTTTGTACTACTTACTATCCTTAGCCTGACGTGTGTCTTAGGTCAGAAACTCAACGTTCTCGGCAAGTTGCTGTCTCCCTCGTCGTCGTCGTCGTCGTAGTTGCTGTTGTTTTTGTTGTTGTTGTCGTCGGTCCGTCGGTATCCTCATCATCATACTCTTTCTCACTCTCTCGCTTGCCCTTTTGCCGGTCTTTTTGAACTGAATTTTTAATTATGATAAATGCCCATTCATAAAAATAAATGGCATATATTTTACTGTCCTGCGTTGCGTGTTTTTATTTTTATCCGTCACAGTAGATTCTGCATAATTATTATTATTATTATTTTTTTTTTTTTGTTTTTGTTTTTCTTTCAGCAATTTGTTTGCTTTCCATCTTATTCCCTGCTTCTCTGCTTTCTGTTTGTATTGCCCTTACGTATTCTGTATTCCGTAGTCTCTGCACATGACAGCTTAAGATTTATTTGGCTGCAGTTTGCTGGCGGTTGGGTTGCAGGTGTTGATGGCCCTGATGTGTGTGCCTCAATCACCATCAGCGTCAGTTAATAAAATCACTGACACACACGCACACACACACACACGGACACACACATTCACCTATACATTTGTACTCAACTATGTACACTTATGCTATAAAGCAATACTATGAAAAACGACAAGTGATGAATTGTTGCTATTTTTGCCACTGACAGCAAATGCTTTTAAGCGAGAAAATCGTTTAGCAATCTGATGTTAAGCAATTAACTAGAAATTGAGAAGCAATTAAAAAGTGATATATGTATATACATATTTAGATGGAACACATAGCTCGTAAAATTAGGCTGGCATCTTGATTTATCCATTTGGCAAATGAAATTTGATTCTTTCAGTTTTCAAATAAAGCTTGAAATAATTGAGTTCAATAAAATCATTTTGCCTTAAAAAGAAGAAATCAGAGCAGCTAAAGTCTCTGAAAGGTCCTACCTTTTAACCATTACAAAAGAAGTACTTGAAATTATTAGAATTCTTTCGAATAAACAACATAATTTTCAGTATAGAAAATTATAAAATTTTCTTCCACAGTTGAGACAAAACTAAAAATTTCAAACGATTTTTTGGTTCATAGAACCCAAATGGAACTTTAACTATGGTTTTTCTTGTCGGTCGCCTTCAATAGACATTCGATGAGATGCAATTTTTGTTAACAATTGCTTCAAGTTATGCAATTATTTGCAGACAATGGACAAGTCTGGCCCAGTCTAAACAAACTCAATGGCCACAAGAACAGCAGCTCCATTGTCAATTGGAGATGTGTCCCCCAGTTTACATTGGAGTCTGAAAAGCGAAACTTATCGCAATGTAATGTCAGTTTGTCCGGAAGCTAGTCCTCGGCAAAAACCAAATTGACCAAAGTTAATTTAACCACTGTAAACAAGACAAGCACTTCAAATGCATCTCTGGGCATGAGAGAAAGAAAGTGGAAGACCAACCAAGATGGTTGTAAAAACTCTAGAGCAGAAAGTGGAAGTGGAAGCGGTAGTTCTATGGGATGTGAAGGAAACTGACTGTAGTGAAAATCAATTGAAACGCCGGCAAACGCTTCAATCAATTTTACTTTGGCAAACATTGGAGTGCAAAATAAATCACAGTAACCAGGAGCAGGAAAAAAACGAACCCAAGTGAAGTGAAGAGGTGGCAGCCTTTTAGAACAGGGTTAGCAGCATACATCCTTGCCAGCCACATGCTTGTATCCTTGTGTTTATCTTATTTATGCAAAGCTGTGGCAAACACCACCGCCACCACCTTACCAACAACAGGCAGTAATGCTAAAAAATGAATGAATTCTATGAAATGCGGGTAAAAATGCCCGCAGACAGAAAGAAACAAACAAGAAAAACGAAAAAAAAATAAAAAAAAAAGAAAGAAAGGAGTTGCAACAAACCGATTGGCAATGTGTGCCAGTGAGTGTGTGTGTGTGTGTGTGTGTGTGTGTAAGGACATCATCCTACTTCGATGCACATCAAACATCTCAAACGAAATGAATAATTTATAGACGCATTTGCTGGGTAAGGGCTTGTCGCGTAAGCCAACTGCAGAATATATCAGAGCCTGAACTCTACCCAATATGGAATTGCCAAAGTGAAGTGGTGCACTGCAGATGCCATACAAGAGGTTTACCTCAAAGTGGCCACAAAGAAGGCAAATATATGTATGTATATTTAACTTAGTTATGTATTTCGATATTTCATTTACATTCACATAATCGAAACTCTCGCACAGTTAAGCAAAGTTCATTGTCTGAGGGTTTATCCCCTGCCAATGAACTCTTAATTTTAAATACATTTCCATTTTATATCGCACAATTTCTGGTTACATAATCCTTAGCCTCCAACCCCCACCACCCACTCTCTCTTCTTTTTTTCAGTCGGGCAAAAAAGTTTAAATAAATGACTGCATAAAACTTTGCTAATCTGCTTTAAAAATCCCCAACATGAAATATGAAAAGTGACAACAGTTGACTTTGACGTTGGCGGTTAAACCGCAAAATTCGTCAATTTCAAATGCCATCAACAAAAAAAAAACGAGAGAGAGAGAGAAAAAAAATACGAAATATTAAGGCAAATCCACACACAAAACTTTTGTCAATGCGAAAAATATTAATTTAACTTTTTGCGTTAGTCGGGCAATGACATTGGACTATCAAATACATAGAAGGGAGGATTAAGTACACGAGTATGTCCTACCCAAGGACCAACCAACAAGAGAAGGAGCATAAGGTGGGCTACTAGAACCTACAATAAAGTCATTTTAGCCGCCGTCTGTCCACAACAACAACAACTAGAAACAGAAACTCCTCCCCATTTTCGTGTTATTGGCGGTCGGAGTGTCTAATGTTTGTTCGTCTATTTGCTTATGCGAAATTTGATGCTCTTGACCGTCCGCCCAATTGTCCGCCCGTTTATATCTGTCTGTCTGTTGCTGTTGCTGCTGTTGTTGTTGTCATTATCGTAAATTTTTATGCTAAATACATTTCGTTGTAGGACCTAAGAAACGCACACAAAAAACACCGAACCAACAAATAGCCAAGCACATGGAAACACCTAAAAGAGAGGAAATGGAAATTGCCTTTATAGTAAAGAAGTTCGAGATACTCTATAATATCTATACAATAACTGTAGGTAACGAATGCCCAAAAATTAAGGTAAAGGGTCAAAGTCCTCTAAAGAACTTACGTTAGACATTTTTATAGAAAAATTAAGATTGACTTTCATTTTGTTTTTATTCGCATAAAATGGAATCTTGTTAGAACCGGCCAACTAGATGAAAAAATGTGTTCAACTTTACTTTTCTGTTATATGCTCTTTCAGTCTTTTTGTGGGACAACCGAAATTGACCTCATTTGGAGCAGCTGCTGCCACGTGAATGTGAATAGCAGCTTGGCCAGAGGTCGTCGCTACAGGAACGTTCGGCATAATCAAGGCGATTCCGAAATATATGCAAATGAACTTTAAATCGAAAGGTCGCCATGACAAATTGAACAATTTTTGTACAGATTTCTCTTTGTTGTTACTTTTCTATCGATGTCCTCCCCTCTGGCTGACTCTCTTCTGAATTTCGTGGTACATTAAAAGTCTTTTCATTGCGATACAAGTATGTGGGTAGTTCAGGTGATTGCATACGTGAACTTACACCAGTTTTCGCATCCAATTTGTCAAAGGATTCCAACATGTAGTCAAACAATTTTCTACATTGTTCATTCAAATATTGAATCTTTTTAATTTCCTGAACTTTTTGCTTCTCATATTCTCTTGTGGGTACTAGCTTTGAAATCACTCTCTTGATATTAACATTAGCACTGGCAAAAAGTGGATGCAGGTCGGAGCCATCATACTTGTCCTTTTCCATGTATCGATATCGTTGGCCACACAAGGCTTGTTCGTGCTCCAAAGTGCGCTTTAACGAGTCCAATTCACCAAGTCGCTTCTTTAAATTGCCAGCTGCTGCCCGATCAGCAGAGATACTTTCTGTCAGATTATTCATGCTAAGATCGGATGCCTTGCGGCAAAGTTGTAGTTGACTTATTTGCTGCTGGAGTTTTTGATTATTGCGCTGCAAATTTAGGATCTCAGGACTGATTAAATGCTTCTTCAATTCGGTATCCACATCTAAACAGGGATCTATACTGGGACATTCGGGTGTGTTCAGACCCAACAATAGATTTATTTGTGAGACTTTTAACTTCATGCGATCCACTTCATTTTGAATATCATCAATTTGTAGCTCTTCATCGAGAGTGGCAGGAATTTCTGACTCTTCGCTTATAGCTTCAATAAGTTCTATGGAATCTGATTGAGGACATTGGAACAGTTTTGCTTTTTTTACACGAGGTAATTCGAAATATGTGGATATCACTTTTACATCTGCTACCTCTTCCTTCTCTGGCTCACAGATGGGTATGCCTTTAGCCTTACATGGCGGAGGATTATAAAATTCAGATTTCGATTCCCCAAAAGCCACCCTCAATGTTGGCAGAGATTTGTATGTTAACAAATATTTACTTAAATTTTGATCAATTGGTACAATTGGCTTATACATGTCTTATTTAAGTATTAACACGCAAAATATAAATTCAACTACGAAATGAAATTAGTTTTGAAATAAAATTCAAGGAAACAACTTCAAATACTTACTTTAATGTGTAATCACAAATCATATAGAAACATGAAATCATAAAAAAACCTTTCATATCTGATTGTTAATATTTAAATGAGCTTATAACCGCATTTACTTAAATATATTTTTCGATACCTTAAGTCTTCTGAGGGGCCAATGTATGCGATTTACCATGGGTGACATTTACAAAAGCGCTTAAGCAGCACTTAACCCAGAAGTAACTAACCAACACAAACAACACACACACACACACACACACACATATATACAAAGCCATACCCACACACGTAGGGAAAAGTCATGCAATGCAAACACACTGGAGATAGAGACAGAACAAGGCTAAAACCAAAGTCCCAGACCCAGTTGCACTTCCAACAACAACAACAATTCATCTTCATAATAGAACTTAATGCCAAAGACAAACAAGTAGAAAAACTTAATGCGAATTTTAAAATACTTAACTGATGGCAAAAGAAGAGCAGGAAATGGCAAACACTGTTGGAGCTTAATGTTAATTAATGAAAGAAAAAAAAAGCAGTCTACAGCAACTAAGACTCTGATTTAAAAAAAGGAGGCACAAACTAATATAAAACTTTTAATGATTACTCTATTCTAATTAAGCCATGAAATTAGCATCACTAAAAAAAAGTTTATTATGAATCAAAACTGTGTTTTAGCCAGATTGAAGACCATAAATGTTATGAATCTATAAGAAGAATAAGAATCTTAAGCCCGACCAAGAAAATTACTTTGTTGAAAAATTTTGTTAATAAATTTGATCAATTTAGAATAAAATATGGTTTGTTCGATGGTTGATATTGGCTTTTTGTGTTTTTGAAAACATAAAACTGGCTATAACAGAAAGTCAACTAACATCACTAATTCGACAGGTAAAACAGGTAAAGCATTTACAGATAAGCCTTATACATATACATAGTTAAATCCTATTCATGCAATTTCGTTTTGAAAGCTAAACCACATAGCAAATGAATGTGTTGGTTTGGTTTGGTTTGGTTTGGCGGTGCTATCAACATAGGAAAGAGAAAATGAGTCATCGCATTGAACATTGAATGACATGAGAAAATGAAGTAAAATCTAATTAAAACCTTTTCCATTCGACCTTCTCACACCCAGTCCAATGTAAAAATCACAATTGTCAGGGCAATGTTCCATCACACCTGGCCGCACAACCCCACACAAACACACACATTTTGTAAAATAACATTACGTGCCCACTCCCTTCTATACCGTGAGGCAATAATACGCAAACAAATGCGAACGCAAACTTCAAACCAGGTGAAAAATAGACATTGGTCGTCGCAGGAATCTGTTAAAAACACAAAGGAGTAAAAGGGAGGGAGAGTGAGAAAAGTATAGAGGAAAAGCAAGAGAGCGGGGTAATGAAATGGCCGACTGGTCAAACGAAATGCTCTGCCGCACACAAAACTAACAAACTGCGTTTTGGTCAATTCATCGAATGTCGGTCAGGGTTGCCATCTGGCGGCTGGTTAACTAAGCTTCGGCTTTAGGCCCCAACAAAATGCACCCAGGTGGGCAAGAGGCTTTCTGTCCATTGTTCCATTGTCCAAAAACAAAAAGGACCAAAATAAAGACGGCCAAACAAACGAAATTCAAAATGAAAAGAAAAATTCTGATAAATTTTCACAGTTGAAAATTTCATTAAAATTAATTGAGTCAACTTCAAAAAAGAACAATTCGAAGGAAATTACAGGGAACAGAAGTTCGACTCGTCTGTCGATCAATACTTCTATCTCTTTCTATACGCTATCCATCATTAGCCCCAATGAAAATCTTGGTCTTGGTTCCTTTTTTTGTTTTTTTGCAAGAAAGAGTTTAACGAGTTTGTCGTCAAATTTCTCCTATACTTGAAATGATTTTGAAACAAACTGATGGCTTTCTACCATTTTGTTTATGGTATCTCTATCTAAGCTAAGCTAATACAGACATACATAGAATAATATCCGTTGATGATATTGCCGAAAATTGATAGTGGGGCAACATATGTATGTACATATATGTATATGTATGTATGTATATAGTTGGGAATATTGGGTAGATTTAAACGGGCCTATCAAAGCTGACTGACACACAGTCGCACAATAAATCTTCGTCACAAGCCCAAATTGACATTTTACAACCAAAAACCAAAGCCAGATGTAGGGGACAAAGTTACTTGTGCTGCAGTTGCCGCTGTGGCTGTGGCTATGGCTATGGCTATGGCTGTTCCAGTGTCTCCATGTCCCTGATATTGTTGTCAACAATGATGGCCCAAAGCATTAGCCACATGCGTTGTGGCAACAACTCATCGTTCGACACACAGACACACACATCACACAGATGGTAGATGTCACAACAGTAGACCATGGCCGAGGGGATATGTGGTGGGGGGTGTCATTCCCGCTCAACTTTTATTGGCAGCAGTGGGGCAAAAAAAATTTAATATCTGACAGCGACGGAAGGCCACCCACTGTGGTGAGTGGGTGCGACTCTAATAGAGTTATCCTGCTGTTGCCAACGATCTGAGCGAATGCATCGCATTATCCTTTGTTTTGCCTGCGGGCACTCGCACAAAATAATTGCACACATTTTGACGGTGTCACGAGGCAAACTTGACTTTTTTCTACCCACACCCCACCCCTTTTTTTTGTAATGGTAATCTGTCAACGCGATGAGCATTTAAGGACCTTAATGTCATACATATATGTATGCATTAAAGCTTTTATTTATGTACATGACAGCTGTTGAAGAAAAGACTAAAAAATTGAATCAACCGATTTATTTTGAAGCAGCATTACAAATTTATATTTACTAGTCAATCGATTAACCATTATTATTGTTGGAGTTGGGCAAAACCAGCCAAAGAAGTGTACAATTTTTATCAACTCGGAGTTTCTAAATTCTACCAAGTTGGCACTGAAATTTAGACTTCTAAGCTCAGTTGGCTATGAAATTTTGTTTCCCCACTGACGTATCATTCCGGTTTCCCATTTAATTTTCAAATTTAGTTCTAAATTAGGTTTTTACAGAATCAGTTCTCCAACCAAGACAAAAGAAAAAATAAAAATGTATTTCTTGATTTTCATAAGTTTTCTATTAATATCAGTGGTAAGAATAGTTTAAAGTTTTCTCACTTTTATTGCTTAGCCGTGTTTAACTTTCTTCGTAAAAGATTGCTAAAAATGATTCTGGCTTCAATAAGTATATTCTAAATGAACACAATCGATTGCGTCAGTTGCACGGTGTCCCGGATTTAAAATTGGACGATAAGCTATCCAAAGGTTGTCAGGCTTATGCTGAGGTATTATAGAAATCGTTACGATATATCCCCAACAAAATGTGTATTAACGTTCTGTTTGCAGGAATTGGCCGTAAAAGATAAAATGGATCACTCCAATGAAGCAAAAACCGGTGAATTTGGTGAAAATTTGGCTGCCATGCAGAATGATCCCCGAACATGTGTGCAGCTCTGGTATGATGAAATCGAGTTATACAATTTTAAAAAAGGGGAATATTCAACGAAAACTGGACATTTTACGGCTGTGGTTTGGAAGGCAACGACACACTTGGGAGTGGGTCACAAAAAGAAGTGAGTTATCATCTGCATAAGCATCTGAGAACTACAAAAGTACACAGATTTGCATCTTAATATTTTTTCAATTTCAGTGAAGCCAGCAAAAAGGTATATGTTGTCGCACGCTATCTACCACCAGGCAATGTGATAGGACAGTTTATAGAAAATGTTCCAAAACCACTTAAGTAAGCTCTAATCGGTATGATTATGATAAGAAGCAACTAATTGCATTGCATTTTCTTTTTTTTAGTTCAACATGGTAAGCTCCTTCAACCTGCAGCAGATTAAGTAGTTAAACGACAGGTCGATAAGATAGTCTATTGGAGTACCGAATTTCATAGACAGTGTTCATATTCTATATTATATTCTTTTATATTTTATTCATTTTCACTTTTTACAGTCGTAGCGGAAATCTCAATGAATTTACATTCGGACTTGTCCTTATATTCGCTTGGTTGTTGAACAAATTTTTGGCATAGCTGCAGAAGCTAGATTCTATTCTCATTATATTAATTTATAAAATGTATTGGACTGCAAGTACTTGATCAAAAATTATCATTTTAAAATTTATAGTTTCGTAAAATTTTGGTCTTAAATTTAATAAATTTTCTAGTTCAATAGTTAAAAACTTAATTTTCATTTGAAGCTTAATGAAAAGATGGAACGAAAAGAAAACTAAATAAAATTTTAGACGACATGGCTATTATGTTATTTTCGCAATTTCATACATATATTTTGGGGAGCTGGGGGTTTCAGTGCTGAATCGTTGTTTTCAATATTGGCTTTCATTTGTATCACTAAAATTGTGCAGCAAGTCTCGACGTGCGTTCAGGTTGAATTTCAATAGTAAAAGAGACTGAATTCTCTCAACCGCACACTGAGCCACACTCGACGACAGCATTTATTGTCATCGCACATTTCTAGTGTTATACAGTTATTCATCAGTCATGTTATTCATTACGCAACACTGATCAATTCGCCTTAAAAGAAGGCACACAATTCAAATTCTTAGAAATGCCTAATTCAATCTCCGACATATATTAAAGCTTATATTTATGTCCATGGCAGCTGTTGAAGAAAAGACTACAATCAAGACTAAAAAATTGATTTTGTTTTTTTTTGAAGCAGCATTTGAAATTTATATTTACTAGTCCATTATTTTCGTTGCAGTTGGGCAAATTGCCCCATTCTAAAGAAGCCAAAAAAGTGTACAATTTTTATCCCCTTGGAGTTTCTAAATTCCACCAAGTTGGCACTGAAATGTAGACTTCTAAGCTCAGTTGGCTATGGAATTTTGTTTCCCCACTGACGTATCATTCCGGTTTCCCATTTAATTTTCAAATTTAGTTCTAAATTAGGTTTTTACAGAATCAGTTCTCCAACCAAGACAAAAGAAAAAATAAAAATGTATTTCTTGATTTTCATAAGTTTTCTATTAATATCAGTGGTAAGAATAGTTTAAAGTTTTCTCACTTTTATTGCTTAGCCGTGTTTAACTTTCTTCGTAAAAGATTGCTAAAAATGATTCTGGCTTCAATAAGGATATTCTGAATGAACACAATCGTTTGCGTCAGTTGCACGGTGTCCCGGATTTAAAATTGGACGATGAGCTATCCAAAGGTTGTCAGGCTTATGCTGAGGTATTATAGAAATCGTTACGATATATCCCCAACAAAATGTGTATTAACATTCTGTTTGCAGGAATTGGCCGTAAAAGATAAAATGGTGCACTCCAAAGGAGCAAATAACGGTGAATTCGGTGAAAATTTGGCTTTTAGGACGCATGATCTCTTACATTGTGTGCAGAGTTGGTATGATGAAATCGAGTTATACAATTTTAAAAAAGGGGGATATCAAAAGGGAACTGGACATTTTACGGCTGTGGTTTGGAAGGCAACGACACGTTTGGGAGTGGGTCACAAAAAGAAGTGAGTTATCATCTGCATAAGCATCTGAGAACTACATAAGTACACAGATTTGCATCTTAATATTTTTTTCAATTTCAGTGAAGTCAGCAAAAAGGTATATATTGTGGCACGCTATCTACCAACAGGCAATGTGATAGGACTGTTTGCAAAAAATGTTCCAAAACCACTTAAGTAAGCTCTAATCGGTATGCTTATGATAACAAGCAACTAATTGCATTACATTTTCTTTTTTTTAGTTCAACATGGTAAGCTTCTTTAACCTGCAGCAGGTTAAGTAGTTAAACGACAGGTCGATAAGATAGTCTATTGGAGTACCGAATTACATAGACAGTGTTCATATTCTATATTATATTCTTTTATATTTTATTCATTTTCACTTTTTACAGTCGTAGCGGAAATCTCAATGAATTTACATTCGGACTCGTCCTTATATTCGCTTGGTTGTTGAACAAATTTTTGGCATAGCTGCAGAAGCTAGATTCTATTCTCATTATATAAATAATTTATAAAATGTATTGGACTGCAAGTACTTGATCAAAAATTATCATTTTAAAATTTATAGTTTCGTAAAATTTTGGTCTTAAATTTAATAAATTTTGTAGTTCAATAGTTAAAAACTTTATTTTCATTTGAAGCTTAATGAAAAGATGAAACGAAAAGGAAATTGAATAAAATTTTAGACGACATGGCTATTATGTTATTTTCGCAATTTGAAACAAATATATGAATTAGTATTTAATTCAGATCATCGCTACATATGTACATATACATTTTCCGCCACACATCTATACATACATTAGGGACGGGGCTGAAAACCACGAATTTTTTATACCACTGTTCGATGCCATGCTGCAAAAGCACCTCAAATTAAATTAAGCCATAATTTATATAACATTTGAAATCAACGGAATGGCCAGGCCAGGCACAGCTTCAGATCACAGAAAAAAACGGCAAAAAAAAAAATTAAATACCCTTTCCTGATACCACCACAAGGGCATCGGAATAAGTTTATGGTAAAAAAAAAGAAAGGGCAAGAGGCAGCGGAAAAGACTGAACAAAGTGCTAGCAAAAAACCAGGAGAATTTATTGGAATTCCATCAATTTGAAAACCATGCTCTGGTTCCAATTTCAAATTGCTGGCATCCAACTGTGTTAGCCGACCTGCAGGATACTCACACACACATACAGAGAGAGACGTTCACACACACGGTTTGACCCGCAGGAGATTGGCACTGGCCCTGGGTCTAAGAGTGGCGTTGGCGTTGGCTCATCATAAATACAAAGCAGGCAAAAGCTTTGTCACTGGCATCCTCTGACACTTTTATTGGCTGCCGTTGAAAGGTGGTTCCCATGGTTCCTTCCCATGTGTATGGCTCCAATGGTTCTGGTTCATGGTGGTCTGCCTGGGTGGCTTGCCATCGATATGACCTGCTGCATCTCTTGGTTGCTCGTTGAAATTGAAAATTTTTATGATGCCAAGAACTTTGGCTACGTGGGCATCGATAAGGTAACGGCGAGCAGGGGCGAGACTTTGCCAGATTGTTCAAAAATTTAAGCGGCTGTATAAAAAGTTAGTTAATCTTCTCTCTAGCCTGATTAAGAAGATGCAATGCTCGGCCTCGTACCTTCCTATCAACAGCATCACCACTAAGAAGTTCTTGGCATTAATGGCATAGCCAAAGTCAAAGCTTGTATAATTTTTTATGACCTCCAACACGTGCTCCAATCTTTTGCCCACCCTCTCTCATTCTCTTAGATGGAAAATGTTTATGGCGTCCTTCGGCAAGCTTAAAAATCCAAAAAATAACAACAACGACAACAAGAGCAACTCTTGAACCAAACGAGTTAGCAGTAGCAACAAAAAGTAGCTGCCAAGTAACTCAGCTTAACCGCAAAAAGTTTTAAATAAACTTTTGTTGTTATTTCACTGTTTCTCTTCATATTTATACCCTGCAGTTATTAAAATGAAGGTTATGTTATATGTATAAGCCTCAACAAATTAATCAAAAATATTTATATTTCACCTAAAGTTAATAAGCTAGTTTGATGTTCGATGGATTTTTCAGATGGACTTTACTTTGATGTAGCAAAGGGTATGATTTTGTCGGCTTCTTTTTTTTTCTTTAGGTTGCAAAAACACTTTTTTTTTTTTATTTTATGTTTGGTATAAAAATATTTCAAAAGCGGCATAACTATAACTTCCGATTCCGTTGGCTTCTTGGCTTGCTGTTTGCCCTATAATACAGTTAAATATAAATTCAGACAAAAAAGGGAAAACTTTTTTCCCTGTACTATTTTCTTCTCCCCTTTATTTTTTGCCATTTTCGTTTTTCTTCTTGGCTTTTTTGTTTTTTTTTGTAGTTACTTATGCAATTTGCATGAGCGGCAAACACCCACGAACAACTAACAAGTCTGCTCGACAACAACTACAGTAAACTTCCGGCTGATGAATAAGTGTCTGCTTGGTTGGAAATGGGGCGTGGCGTTTCTATATTTGTTTTATTTTTTTGGGCGTAAGCCCCTTTCGTTTATGTGTGTGTGTGTGTGTGTGAGTAAGTTTAGTTTGTTTAACTGCAAAGAACGAAAAGAAGAAAAAAATGTAAAATAATAATAAAAACAACTTCCTAATTGCAAAAATAAAAATCAACAACTGCCACAACACAAACGATAACATAACAACAACAACAACAACCAATGCCAATGTTGGGCATCAACAGTGGAATAACATCAGCAAAATTCTTGACCAGTAAACCAAATACAGATTATACAAAAATCTAAATAAAAAAGTTTTATATTGGCCAAAATGATAAAAAAAAAAAAATCATGGAAGAAGTTTATATATTAGAGCAAATAAAATAGAAAGTAATTCATAAAGATCTGTAGCAAGTTGAAGTATTTCAGTATATTTCTGATCCTTTTAGACCCGATTTCCTACTGACCATTGTGAGCACTGCGAGGCAGAAGCGTCAACGATTGAGGCACAGAAAAGAGAAAGCATCGCAATGCTACCGAGTCAGCAGACTGGGCATAAATTTAACGGAACGCAACACACAGCTCGGACTCGGATTTCCGTTTTGACCAAACCGCCATGTTGTTATGCAGCCTGTGCCTTTCTCTCTCTCTCTCTCTCTTGGGTGGGTGTGGGTGTGTGTGGATCATAGTGGTGGTGGTGGGGGGTCTGCGTAAAAATATAGTATAACAAAATGTAAAGAGGACCGACATTCGGCTGGTACAGAGGCCCAACGAGAGGCAAACAAACAAACAAAATGAAGTTATACAAATGCTGATAGCGAAACGCGATGTTAGCCTAGAGCTGCCAGCTATAGCAACAGCAAACAAACAAAAATGGCGGCTCATATTAATTTCTGCTATCTCAGTGACGTTTTACATGCGTACTGACTTTTGTTACTGCAGTTTTTGTTGTTGTTGTTGTTGCTGCTGCTTGCAACTCTTTGTAATAAATTTGATTTGTTTAGCAATTTGTTGCATATCGCATTGCGCATACGCCCCGTACATTTGTATGTATGGACATACATCTCCACCCAGTCACGTCTATCGTCATCATCCCGGTCACTGTCCCTGCTATATCCCTTGTTCTGTTGCTTTAACGATGAATAACGTGTTTTCAGTCTTTTTCCCTCCATTTTGATTTCTTTGTTCCTTCTTTGCTCTCTGTTTTTTGTTTTGCCTCCATCTGGCACACTTTATGCGACATTTACAATTTCATTCTTTAAAACGGCAAAATTTCTTCTAATTTTCTAAAATTAAGTAAAGGACAAAATCTTAGCAATGGCCAATGAAAGTTAAAGGGGTAAATGTATAAAGCCTTTAGCTGATTATAACTTAACGATCAGGAAACTCAAATAATATGATATACAAGATATAAATTCATATAAAATAATCAGTTTATTTGAAAGTTTTTGTCTGATTTAAAAGCTTAAAAGAAACTCGTAGTTGACTATCTTTTCAAATTTAACATCTTTATTATTTAAAATACATTTTCAAAAAAATGTAACCTCCGAAATGAAAAGCAAACTCATTATTCATTTGAGATTCCACACTTTTGCGGATGCGAATACTGATGGTGGTGATGCCATCATCACTTCATCTAGTACTTCAGTGGGGGAGAAGCTGGTAAACGAGGTGGCCAGAAGAAGGTCGAGGGGCCTTTGCGACACTTCGTCAACTATTTATAACTTCAACTTGGTCGTAAAATTTATGTACATCGTAAACACGCGCAAATCGAGGCGAAACACTGACAAAATGTTATGAAATCAAATTTCCACACAAAGCGTCCCTAATGACGTCTTCGTAGCCGTCGCCGTCGCCGTCGCCGTTCCCGAAACGGAAAAGCGCCCATCGTAGTATGGGTGTGGAGTAAAAGAACAGTGCTGGAAAATTGTTTAATTATCTCAACGCTCGCTGGGTGCTTAAATTGTAATGGCGCTGACCTAATTGAGTAATAATTAAAATTAAGTGCATGCTAAATTGTTATTAATTATTAAAATGCAAGCGGGCTAAACCATAAAGTGAACCAGAAGACTTCCCATTTTCCAAATTTCCAATGATTGTCTTTCCCTGTTTTTTTTTCTTTTGCTCCTATTTTATGGTTTCTTATTGCTCTCTCGCTTTCTCCCTTACTGTTGTCGAATAATTTGTTGCAAGTGTTGCCAATTGCCACAGACAACATTTGTTTTCTGGGAGGAAAGTTATGAAACAGAATCCAAGCCAAATTACAATTGCATTGCATTTGCCACTCCGGGAATTATATCTAATGGAAATCTATGGGGCAAAACTACGAAATAATTGTCGTGTGATTTTGCAATTTCGTTTCTAATTAGTATCTAATTAACTTGCCACCGTGACTATAATCAAGCGGAGTAAATACTCTAAAATTAATCTTATTACTTTTTCTAGAACTTGATTCGTTTTCGGCAAGATTAGAGCAGGATTCTCTATAGCAACCCATACTTTGTTATACCCCCTACAAAACTCTCAATTTCTATGAAGAGAGATGGTGATGACATGTAACAATTCGAGTCCAATAGTTGTCAGTTAATTTTCCAAACCCTTTACGATATCCTAACTAGTCCTAATCGAAGTCTGTGTTTCTGTTATTTCGTTTATGAATAACCAGCCAACCATCATTTGTTTCAGTGCATAGACCAATAAATGGTAAAAGTTCAGGAATTGCAATCTGATAAACACTCGTTGAGAGACCTCTGCAACTTTGCTTGTAGTTGATTAGTTTCCATTCTGTTATGTCAAATTTTGAAGAACTTTGTAGTTTGCAGATATTTCATTTCGCTCGAGTGGCAATAGGAAGCTTTTTCGGCCTCTACTATGTTGCAAAACTACGAACAAAAATTTATAAACCTAAATTCATTTACCTGAATTCAACATTTAAGGTTTTACTTACCACATGATTTTTCAAGCACAACAAATCTATTGCAGAATAATAAAAGAAACGATTTGTAAATCAAACTCATTACAATTTAAACAATTTCTTTAATACCTACCATCATTTCCCCTTTTATAGCAGAATTCTGTAAAACGATTTAATGAATCAAATTGCTTAAAAATCTCTCATTGAATACCGACTAATTCTTTTCTGTCGTTGATGAACTTGACACATACTAAAATAAGAAAATATTAATCAGACAAACCTAAAACCAATCAGTTATATTACGAGTTACCTGATTTACATCTTATGTCTATCATGTCCCCTCTGTAAAAAAAAAATGCTTATTTATCAGACTTTTTTGAATTAACATCTAAAGTTTCTACATATCAAGCAATTCTCTTTAGTCGCTGAATATGCCTAGAATAGAGAAACATGATTTATTTATCTAAAATCAAATCTGTTGGTTGTCAACTTAAAAATCAGTAGGTTTTTAGACTTCACTTCTTAAGTTGTTACCGAGTTATTCTGTTTAATCGATGAAGAGTTTGAAGGAGCATTTCTACTGGCCTTGTGTAACTTATTTTTTAAAGGAGTCGAGAAGTTCTACGAATAAATGATTTATGTATAAAAAAGAGTTATAGAAAATGGATTTTTTGTATTTGAGTTAAATACTATCCCACTTACCTGCACTGATACAGGACAACTGTTGCTGGTACAACAAGACAATTTCAAGAGCCACGAGCACCAAAATGATAATAATGAACACAATCTCGTATTTAACTCATAGGTTTTTGTTTTATTTACATGTGTTAAGCAGAAGCACAATTATTTCTTAGCAGCTGCATACGATTTTATAATCCAAACTATTTTTCATTATTAAAATATAGTCGGTTGCTTTATTTTTCGGTCTTTGGTGTAAAGTGAAACTGGGTTTGTGCTTATCAAAAAAGGTTTCAATGATTAACTTTCTAATTTCTTTGTTTTCTTCATTTGTTGTTGTTTCTTGAATATAAATTTTAGCATACCACAGAAGTGTTTCATGCTTATCGCATTTAACTGTTTTGTTATACATTCATTTGAAAAAATATGTTTTCGTTTTAAAACCATAGACATTATCCGTATAATGTTGGCAACCAACTAACAGGGGAATTTCTTTAACCATGAAAGATACTCACAATTCCATTAATTTATTTAACGTGCTCAAATTGAAATTGGGCGGAAATGGAAACAATTTGAATGTCATTAGGAGCCACACAAAAAACACAACGCACAACAATCCGCACACGGTACACATTCGGTACACTCACATACAGGAAACATAAACAGACTTGCAAAAAAAAAAATAAAGAAAATAAATAAAACTTCATATCTGATTGAATAATAATGTGTGCTTAAGGATTTAATGCGCTGCTGTGGCAGCTGCTCGACCCCCGCACCACAGTCCACAGTGACTTCTGTTTGGAGACCTTTTTTTCTTCTAACGCTCTCGGGGAAAACGGCGGACAAACAAGGACAAAAAAAAACAGCCAAATGCAAAATTACAAAAGCAACATCATTTGAAGCCCATGTCGACGACACCAACTCAGGCCATAAGGGAATTTGTGTTTTGCCTGATGCTGATTGCCAAAAGGAAGCCAAATCTAAAGAAAAAAGCGACAGAACGAAAGAAAAACTCAAAACACATTTCACTACTCTCTCTCTCTCTCTCGCCTAGAAATTCGGTTGAACTACAATACTCTTGCTTCCCCAAACAATGAGGTGAAAAAGAGAGAGATAGAGAGAGAGAGAGAGAGGTGGGAGAAATGGAGGTGGATAAAAATTGAATTTTCTTATCTCACGTTTTCAAATTAACCCAACAGTGCCACAAACCTCATACACACACAAGTCTGGGCCACCCCTCCTGTTGACTTGTCACGCTTATTTGAATTTCAAATACAATTTTTCCCTTTTTGCCCTTTTTTCCGTTTTGTTTTATTTTGCTTATGGGTTTGCTAGGGTTTTTTCTTTGCGGACTATCATCATTAGCAGCACATTTAGATAGACACTCAAATCCACACATATGTGAGCGAGTTAGCTCGGGAAAAAACCATATCACATTAGCCGCTTAAGTCTGATTTTTACTATCAATTTTTCGGCTTGCTTCTTTTTTCCCCTTCTTCAGCTTCATGGTGTTAAATGTCATGACATTAATGACAATTTACTGCTAAGTGAGACGGCAATCTTTTTTACAACCAAATCATTCTAAACTCTTAGAATCTTGCTCAATCTCTTCTGTAGTTACAATATGCCAACAATTGCCCATTTTAGAGGCTTTTTGCATTGATGTAATGATTCTTAGACTAATATGTAAGTATGTTAAACTAATTTTCCATTTTAATTAGTTCTCCTTCATTATATGTAACATTTCTATATAAGATCACTTTAGTGTTAAGCGATTATAGTAGTTTTAGTTGTTAATCATTTCCGGAAGTAACCTGAACCATATTACTTTTCGTGTTATTTAAAAGTATGCCTTTACAGAAAACCAATATTATGTTTTCCTAAGTCCACCTTTTCCCGACTTTCTTTTCTTTTTATAAACAAAAAGAAGAAAATATTTCTTTTTTTAAGTTTGCATTTGAAGCGAGAGTTTTTTCTTCAGCAATACTAAACTTTACAAACCTAAACTCAAATCAAATATATGTATAATTACTAATTATTTTAGTAAATTTTTTTGTATCTTTCAAGTTCATTTTGTAATAAGTCTAAACAACTACATTCTCTTGGACTGCAATTTCTAGAAGTATAAGTATTTAATTCCACTTGCAGTAAAAATATTTTTATGCTGTTTCTTTTTTTATCTAGCTATTTAACTTAAGTTGCAGACAAACTTGGCCAATCTGAACTGCAAGTCCGCTTCAAAATAAAGTCATTTCGGTGTAAATTGTTTCTTGTGTTGTGTATTCATCTATTTTTAAGATTTCTCTTCACACTTTTCATTGAGCAAATGCATAATAAAAATAATCTGCTGCCGACTCATAAAAAAAAACACTGCAATACATAAAGATAGGAAAAGGCAGCAGCAAAGAGAAAGTTGCCAGCAACACCAAAAAAACAGACAGCAACAGAAAATCGGTAAACTTTTTTCAAAATGAAGAAGTTGAAATTTTCTCATTAAGAGTCAGACAGTTTCAGTTACTGTTGCAATTGTCATGGACGTAGCCGAGTCCAAGTCCCCTATAAAAAGGATGAAATGAAATTCAATTTTATTAACTATTCGATTTTTGAATGGCTAAGTATAAGGAAAAACATATTTCAAAGTATTTAATTTAATTTAAGAAACATTTGGCCACAAAATTTTTAGATGCTGAATAAAAATTCCTTTTGAGAAATTTGAAATAACTAATTTGCCTTAATTTTTCAGTTCTCAGCAATAAAAGTTTTAAAAAGTAATATTAAAATGAATTTCCCATGAATTAAATCAAGACAACTGAACATACAAAAAATTCTAAAAAATTTGTTGATTCAATAAAATAATATTTCGATAGAAAGACTTTTCGAAAACTTAGTGACTACGACCATGGAAAAATGCCACTCCTTTTTGTTGTTGTTGTTGTTACGTTAAACGGAAATGCATCAGTGTCAGTTATGTCCGTCGTTGTCGTCGTTGTCTACGTCATCGTTTTCTTGCAATTTCGTTAAGAAGTGCGCAAAAGTTGTTAAATTTTACGATTTAATTGCAAAACTATTAAAAATTACGTTGCCACGCTGCTCAGTTTCGCTGGGCTCGGTTTGGGCTCTCAGCCATTTTCAAAATGTCGCAAAGTTTTAAGTATCCAAAATGGCGTACTTAATGATGCCACACACACACACACACACACTCAAGAGATGACTTGAACTGGTATCTGTGCTGCACATTCACTCTGAACGATGATGGCAAGCGGCAACCGCGCCAGCTGTCAATTTCTCCTTTTTTCCAAAGTCTGCACAATTTTTGTTGGCAGTCGTAAATATAATTTGCTTTACTTAAAAAAAAAAAAAAACAGTTTATTAAAGTTAACAATTTTTAATGTGATTTTTTCTTTTTAATATTCCTTCCCAACTATTGCAATGAAGTTATTTAATGTTGATGAGCGTAAAAAAAGTACGGGAAGAGGGTCAACTTATTTAAATGACTAGGTTTAACTATATTTACGTGTGACACTTGAAATAAAATTAAGTTTAATTAAAATTATTTCGGCACCAGTGCTTCCTTTCGAAGTTTGCCCAAGACATATTGTGATACCCTCATTAGTATACGCCACGGTACCATTTTCATAACGAAATACTGAAAAAGTAAAAGTTTGACAAAGAATTTTAAATTCAATTCGGTGAGTGAAAAAGTCGAATTTGCTTATTACCTGCATTGAATGTACCCAAAAGGCGTTTGTATCATTAGTTTTGCCAATTGTGCAAACTGCTGCCCGGGCATATGAACGAGCATCGGCCATGAAGAAGCCGCCCTCCATTACCGTCTTTGAATAGGCATTCATATTGGTCTTGACAAAATTGGGCTTAACCAATTGCACTGTAACATTCGTCTTGGCCACTTCCCTTTGCAAGGCGTAGGTGAAGGAACTTACATACTTTTTACTGGCCGCATATGTGGAAAGTAAGGGTTGAGGAGTCATCTCGGAGCCGGAACCCACATTGATAATGGCCCCCTTATTAGAGGCTTTCATTTTGGGTAGAATTTTACGCGTTAATATGGTCAATGAGGCCATGTTAACATTTATGATGTCCCACAGTTTTGACTCTGGTATCAAATCAAAATAATCCGGATGATCGGTGACGACACCCACATTGTTAACTATTAAATAATCAAGATGGGGATATGAAATGAGTAAAATAATAAATAATCAAAATGGGGATATAAAATAAGTAAAATACTATTATCAATCTGCTTACCCAAAATGCCAACATCAATATCAGCCAACTCATTTTCAATATGCTCATAGATTTCACGTCCCTTGGTGAAGTCAACAATAATCACTTTCGTTTGAACTTTTGTTTCGTTCTCTAAGTAAATTTAAAATAATTTTCATAAATTTCTATTCAGTATGTATTCAATTATGTGTTACCCACCAATTTCACTGGCCACCAATTCTAGTTTAGCTTGAGTACGTGATACAAGGACTATATTCAGACCCTGACGTGCCAACTCTTTGGCATATTCCTTGCCAATGCCATCAGTGGCTCCAGTCACAACTGAAAAAAAAAATATAATCAAACGTAAACTCAAAAGATCATTCAAGAAAATGTCATGGGGTATTTTGTTTATCACTTAACTACTAAACAAAAAATGCACTTTGGACCTTTCATTCTCCGTCTACTACGTCACATCTTATCAAAAATGCAAAACGAAATTATTTCTTATCACAATTTTCATGCTTTCGGCAATTCATGATTAACATTAACAATAAAATATAAATTCATGATGAGATTTCAGAAAGAAAGAATGATTATGGAATCATGTTCTGTTAAAGTATTTAATGAGATTACATACATACATATATATTCGTTATTAGTTTTGAATACAAAATATAGTTGACTATATACCAAAGATGGCGAGGCGCCCTAAGTAATTCCCTAATTAAATTATATATCTGACAATTTATTGTGTTAAACGCAATTTAACAATAAAATATAAATAGCTCTTTAATTTGTCCAAAAATCAACAAAAATTGATGCCACACGCAAATGAACTTCTACTTGTTAAACAAACCCAGTTAATTTGATATCAATGTTTGAGGCAATCGAAATTTCAACTCATGCTGAATTGAAAATGTTAATAATGAATGAAACTTAAGTCAGTAATTGCGCTCTGATAATATCGAGTTTCATTCAATTCAATGTTTGAGGCAATCCCAAAACACACATAAATGCAAGTCATGTTTAATTGAAAGGGTATCAGTTGTACACATTTCTTATCAGCTTAAAATTTAACAATTCTATTTAAAGCTAATCGAGTTGTGAATTTGCTATAAATTGAGCTTTTCATCTTAATTTTCGTTCCTTATATAGCCGATTTCAGACTTCATTCAAATATTTGAATTTATATATATGTATATACATTCTTATAATTAAGCAAGTGTGGAAAACTTTTCGCTAATAACTTAAGTAAATAATCAATATTAGAAGTCTCTTAAATCATTTTTCTTTTAATTAAATTTCAATTTTTAATACTTACCAGCCCATTTGCCATATTTTTCAACCAAACCTTTCGGTGATTTAGGTATAAAATAAGGTTTTAATGAAGCAAAAATTATACAAAATAAGGAAATGAAATTATCATATAGAAAATTGAGAATGGCTAAAGCGCCAATATAGAAAACAATTGAATAAATGACCGACATTGTAAAAAAACAGGAGAGCTATTATTATTATTATTGAACTAAACATTAACTATGAATGCGCAAAGAGTAGTCTCTCTTATATATGCCGACAGAGTGAGAACCTAAGCGATACGCTGTGGATCGTAATTGGTGTGGACTCTATTGCTTATCAAAGAGAAGTCACCTGTTGGTTGAATGACCATTTGAAGAGAATAACGGTTTAAGGTAAACAAAACATAGTTAAATATCAAACTAAGTAAAGAGATTAGTCATGTTTAAAGATAATAAGTAGATAAGTTTTAAATAGTTTCAAATTACTTTAATTTCTATTCCAATTCTTAAAGTGAAATTGAGATATTCAATTTGATATCAGTTGTTTGCAGGAATAATATCAATAATGCTAGACCATCAAAGATAGTTGATATTTTATAGTTGTTTCTAATCCAACATGTCTCGGTGTCTGATCAACTCTGAGTTGTGTTTTACTTTGGGCATTCTCGACTATTAAATCTTATTGCAAGCTGAAGTTGCTGTATAAGATTATAGTATTCATAATTATAATATAACTTCATAGAAATAGAAATGTTTGTGGATATGTTAGTTAGACTACTAATGTGTTTAATACAAAGGAACAAATGGAAAAATTTTAGAGTATATTGACAGAACAATAATGACAGTTGGCATTAATTATTATAATTTTAACTTTTATATTTAAAAAATGTACTTTCTTTTTATTAATTTAGCTATTTTTCCTTAGCTTCATATAAGATGATCTTGAGAGTTAGTACATGATGCAATCGGGAAACTATATACTACATGTGCATAGATAAATATTATGCATTTTTTTCCAAGTGCGAAATATAGAAAAACCAACAAATAAAAGGCCAACAAGTACTTGTCTGCGGTAGATTATGTGCAGTGCACTCATGTATATCGTCATATTGTAGATAAACAATAATTACGCACATTTAAACACAGGCAAATTAACTTGAACCCAAGCGCTTGTGTATGTGGCTCACACACACACACACACACATGGTGGCACACTGTCTGTCGGTCGAGGTCAGAGTTGATGTTGCTACTGGTGTTGCTGTCGCTGTTGGCGTTGGGTCTCTTCTGGTCATTACAGATTTATCGCAGCGCAATGCCAAACATAATGTAGGTGAGCAACGATTTATGCACAGTTTGCTGAGAGCGACAACAGTAACGATGCCAACAAATCACAGCCAGTAGCCAACAACAATACAAACAAAATGGCCCAACGGCAATAAGTATCTTTGTATGTGTCTGTGTCTATGGATTATGTGTGTGCGTGAGTGTGTCTGCTGATTGCCTCCCATATATGTACATATGTATGTATATATGGTACCCGGAATAGGATGTCCACGAGTCGTTGATGTCTGCTTTGGTTTTCAGTTCAGTAGCATATCACACTTAATGTGTGGTGGCGTTTCGGTTAAACCCAAATGCGGAACCGGAAACGCCCCACAAATCGTGTCCTAATGATCTGCATCTTATTTAATTAATTGTTGATAACAGTTTCATGCCCAACGGATATGCGTCACAGATTCTGATGACCTGGTCTTTGGTATGAAGATGACGTAAGTAAATTTTAGGTTTCATGAACTCTATAAAATTTATTCCAAATGATTGTAAGAGTGAAACCAAATGCACCTATAAAACCAGAGGGCCGGGGCTAACTTTGACCGCGTCAAAGCTTGTACACCCTTGCTAGTTTTTTGTGTAAAAGGTCTGAAATTTGCGAAAGAACGGCTTAGGAAATAACGAAGATATTGATCAAAGTCACTGTTCACCACCGATTGTTCCTATGGAAGCTATATGGTATAGTCGCCCGATCTTAATCAAATTTGGCACAGTCATTAATAGTTATGCTAAACTGAGAAATATAAATGTTTATGACAATTGCTTCAAAAGTAACGAAGTTATTGACAAAAGTCACTGTTTTCAACCGATCGTTCCTATGGGAGCTATATGATATAGTCACCCGATCTTGATCAAATTTGGCACAGTCGTTTATATGTGTAATTAACTCACCAATATTAAATTTCACGACAATAGCTCAGAAAATAAATAGTCACTGTTCGTGACTTTGTCATTTGTATGGGAGCTATATGATATAGTGATCCGATCCGGCTGAATTCGAAATATACAACGCCTGCAGTATATACAAGCTTACATGCAAAATTTCAGCTCTGTAGCTCTTACGGTCTATGAGGAGTTTGCGTTGATCCAGACGGACGGACAGACGGTCAGACGGACAGACGGACGGACGGACGGACGGACGGACGGACGGACGGACATGGCTATATGAACTCGTCTCGTCATGCTGATCAAGAATATATATACTTTATATGGTCGGAAATGCTTCCTTCTATGCGTTGCACACTTCTGACCAAAATTAATATACCCTTTTTGCAAGGGTATAAAAAGGCAGATATTTGAATGTTTCTCCATTTTACAACAACATAAAACTTATTACTACTAAAAACATTTGAAGTAACATTAACAATTAAATTAAACGTTAATGCTGCAAAGGATTTGTTTTGTTTAATGAAAAATCGTTTATATGCATAAGCGACTTTTATAGTGCAGCATACTTTTGGGTGCACTTACCAATCAGTAGATGCTTGAATCAATAGTCAGTCATATATGTTTGCAAAGCATTATTAATTTTTTGCTACAATGATTCAGAGATTTCTGCTTCATATTTGCATAAAAATTTCACCCAAAATGGTAACCGCCCCGGTATCTCAATTCAATATGGTTCAACGCAAAAGCCATCAACGCTATCATCATCATCATCAAGCCCACTCTCACACACACACACACACACCCACACACACACAATGAGGATAATTAAAATGCTCGAAATGTCAGCTTAACCCACATGTGACGATAGCAAACCAAAACGTTCGCGACCTGAACTCAAAAGATTCGCACATCGACATTTATACATACATTATATATATATGTATTCCCATTCATATCCCTATCCGGATACGCAACGGTAACCAGGGCAAGCCAATGTCATTACATTGCAATTATCAGTTACAATAAAAAGCGGCCACAACTCAAAAATTTAATTGAAGCCTCCGGCCGAGGGCGTAATTGTTAAGTTTCATTACGTGAAATCGTTTCATGGCCTTGTCCCCGCCGCTCCCCATTTGACTCTGGCTCCAGTTTCTCATCCATTGGGGGATTATGGAAAACAGCAAAAAAAAAGCTGAAAAATGGCAAAAACTGCAACGCTTTCATTACGCATATTTGTTTCGCTGGCTTCTGTTTGGTTCCCCGTCGAAGCAATTACGCATGAACACATACGCAAGCTTATGTCTATATATGTGTATACATAAATACACACACACATTTACATCTGTACGTGTCTGTGTGTGTGTGTGTGTGTGAGCATGTATCAATTAATTACTTTTATCATTCCGTAAAATCCAACAAAAAGCCTTTGACCATTGTAACGGCAAAGGTAAATATTTGAAACTCTGGGAAAACTCTTAAAATCAAATACACAAACAGATGTTCAGGTCAAAAAGCAAACATTTTGAATTAAAATTAATATTGTAATATAAATTGAAATAATCTTTTCATTGGTATGAAAATAGCAATGCCATAAATATATTAATAACAAAATGACAATCTACAAAAAAGGTTTACAGTTGAAAATGATGAAAATTCTTCCAGACCAGAACAAACATTTAGACATAATGTTATTTTAGTTCATACAACTTTCATCTTGAAATCGTAAACAATAATAAAATCTATTCCTTAAAAATTTTAAATTTAATTTAAATAAAAATCATCAAGTTTTATAAACTATAGGTTTTTTAACAAATTATGAAGAGCAGTAATCAAAGTTTAATAATGTTTTCTGAGAAGACTCTATTCGGCAGTTGTAAATCTACAAATAAAACAATCTATTCATAAGAATTTAAAAATTCTCTTTATGTTTTTTAATGCGGAAAAAACATGAAGCAAAGTAATTTATATTTTAAAACTTTCTAACATTGCAAAAATAAAAAATTTTCAAATATTTCCTCAACTAAAACTAACTAGGTCTAGTCCTAAGCTGGATTTCATTTGCATATGTATGTGTAAGTATGTACATATTTGTGTCTGTGCTCTTCACCTATATTCATTTCGTTAGCACATACTTGAAATATACACAATGGCACAAACACACACACACACACACACTCACTGATGTATATGTATTTTAGGGTAACACATTCACAAATATCCCCGCCCATATGCAATACGATATATTGTACTTACGTATGTATAGGACATTGTTTGGAAGCAGCAACGATAACAACAATAACAACAGCAACTAGTGCACTAATGAATATTTATAATGCAGACACCGCCACTTCACATCTCACCTCTGGCTTTGCCCTCGCCATCACCACTATTTTCTATCTCTATCATCTTGGTTTTCCTCCATTCCATTTCTCTTTTGGTCCCGGTCAAAGAAAACTCATTTTAATTTATTCCTTCGCACGACTTTCATTTGTTTCACTTTTCATCATGGAATTTTCCTAACTCAATGGGGTGCGGAGGCTGTGGAAAAACTTCTCCAGCAAAATATATGTATTTAGTTTAGGTATACACAGGAAAAAGGGAAAACAAAAACAAATGGACATACAAATATCGTTAAATATATTTTAAATAGCTTAAAATACATTTGCATAGGAATTTAATTTCACTTTCTGAAATTCTTTCTTTTAAATAGAAGTTAACCAAGTAACAATTGCATTTAACGACTGATTATTTTTGTTGTTTTCGATATTGATAGACAAATACCAATTAAAGATATGCCAACTCACGTATTAATTTTATGATTTTTAATTGGAAATCTAATAAACTGACATATTTCTATTGTTTATTTTGCCTGTCTCAATAAACAAAATTGTATTTTCTTACCAAAATGGCAATTCTGTTGTGTTGTATGTACATACATATATTTGATTTACATCTTTCCCCAATAGTGAAAGATTCTATGTAATTTTACTCAATTTACATTAAGATTTGATTTCATGCAATCTGAATCACACGCTGTGTTTGGTATTTGTTTTTGTTCTCGGTGAGAAATCAATTTCACTTAAACAATTATCAATGGTAAAAGGAATTTTAATTAAATTTTAAGACCATTTAATATTATTTACGCATTCTGCAAACAAAAGTATTTATGTGATAATTACAATAAAATCAATTTTCGGGGAAATATGCAAAATGTCTAGGAATAAATTAAAAAAAAATTAAAATGTTTGCCAATGTAAATAATTTTAATTGATTTAGTTATTTTATTTTTCTATATTACACATATTCTTAAAGGTGTTTGAAAAGTTAGCAGAGGAAATGTCGATAATTTTAAAAGTATTTCAAATACTTTAACTCCAACTTTCAACTTGGCATCAGAAATTGTTGAGATATCTGGCGCAAAATAAATAAATACATAAAAATGTTTCAAGATTATAAATTTTATGCAGTTGTAAACAATTTGAGACAAGCGGCCAGACCGCAGACATAGACGCCGAGTTTCGTAGGCGGCCAAAAGGATCTGTGCAACTGGAGCATGGAGGATGTGCCACAGTTGCATAAAATTGTATACGGAAAACTGAGACACCACAAAATGGTACGGGAGGCAAGAGGGAGACGTTGCGAAACGGAACGCATCCTTGCATCCTTGGCGGACATTTCGGTTGCGAGGCACGTTTTAAAGGCTTGATTTATGCGCACTAACTTGGATTTTACAGCGCGTACTCCCACGCCCTCACGCCCCCCCTCCCCCTACACACATATATCTATCTTGCTTTCTCATGGTGCTCGTTGCATTTGTGGTTGCCGCTGCTGCTTCTTGTAGGTTTTTTTTTGTTTTCTCTTAGCTTCTCTCTCTCGTACACGCTGGCGCCTGTCAGTGTCGTAGAGAAAGGATTATTTAGAGTCAGCAGCGGCTTGCTAACGTCTCAGCGATAAGAACGCAGGACGAACAACGACAATGGCAGGACGACGGCCGCCTCCTGATGACGGCAAAAGCGTTCCCGATCAACGAAGCGAAGGCAATGTGATGGCCCCAGACCAGCAAAGTGGAGGCCATGTAACAGAACTTCAAACTACTATGAGCACAGTGGGCTAAAATTTGATTGATTACCGCTTAATAAACAACAACTAAGCTAGTAATCTGAATCTGAACAAATTTTAACTCTTAGATTTTATTTTTATATGAAAATAAATGAGGAACAAAAGCAAGGACTGAGATTTATATGGATCCTATGTTGGATCAACCTAATGCAAGGATTCGGATCACTTAGATCAGAGATCATTAGCCTTTCAATAGGAGATTTGGTATATCATATTGTCCCAGTGTGCTAGATGTGTGGCTGTGTGTCAGCTGTGCGCCATTTCCACAAAAAAAAAAATATCAGCCACTTTAGCCGCAGATAAAGCTATTCCCGCTTCAAATACCCAACGATGCCACACAACCACACACACACACTCACACACACACACACACAGCTTCTCTTCACTAAGAGAGAAGGCATTTGGACGAAGGAGAATAAAGGCAACATCATAAAATGCACCTCAATAGATGGACGAGGGAAAACGTAATGCAGACAAAGATAGGGCAGATTTGGGAGTCAGTGCGTCGCCTTTATAAATTTTTGTCATTTAAGGCAAGTGTGCGTGTGTGTGTGTGTGCACCCCTATGCGCTTGGATAAACAATTTTATAAGCATTTTCTTTTCATATGCCAAATGAACATCCGCTAAACCAACAAGCACGTTGTGGCAATTCTATTTCCGCTGGCTTGGCTTGGAGTGATTCACGTATAGAAGGGAAAAGAAAGTGCATAAGCAAAAGATAAATAGATTAATAATCTAATAAAAAGAAAAGTAAATTTCATGTTGATTGACTCAAAAGGCAGCAGAAAAATATAAAGAAAGAGAGCGCAGGAAAACTAAGAAAGTAATTGAGTAACTTGTCATCCTCAGACAAATCAGCCCAAAGTCCATAAAGGCAGATAGAAGAGTATCTTTCAGCCAGTGACTGACTTCCTCTGCATCAAAAAATATGAAAATTAATTAAAAACTTTCTTTTTGCTGCAAAACAAAGCAACAAAACAGAGTAAAAGCAAAAAGAATATATGTAGAGATGATGATGTTACTGTTGTTGTTGTTGTTGTTGTTGTTGTTCCTGGTGTTGATGCTGAGGCCAAAGGTAGGGAAGACAGTTGCAAATAGAGTGTCAGCAGTGGCATGAGAGAAGGATAGGAGAAGGCAGAGCAGAACTTTCGGGTCAACGCGTGCGCCAGACGTTCCAGCCATTAATCCATCCGCAATGCACACACACACATACACACCCACAACTAAAAGAGGAGAAGGGAAGTCGGAGTCAAGTTCATAACGCGAATATAAAAACGCTGCAGGATATCGCTACAACAACAGACAATTTCCGGACAACTTATACTTGAAGACATCCAGGCCACACCACACCACACCGAGCCACGCCCCATTCCCATGCTACCCTTGCGCCTCTTTTCTCCCATGCATCCGGTTTTGTTTGGCAAAGTTTTCTGCTTGGATGATTCTCAATGCTGACCAGCAGTAGCAGTAACAGCAGCAGGATGCCTGCTGGCTCAGCTGTCCCCAATGGGATGACGAAAGACGCAAAGGCTCAGTCGCGTGTTATAGCCAAAAGAAAAAGAAAGAAAAAAAGTAACCAAAGAAAGAAGAGAAAAGAAAAGTGCAAAGAAAAAATTAAATTATTAAAACATCACCGGATGTCCATTGAGTAAACCAAGGGAAAAAAGGAGCTCTGAAAACGAAAGGAAAACTCAAAGGAATCTCTGCCAGCTGTTGCCAGAGCTTGACTTGGCCTGTCTTGGCTTGACTCTCTCATTGGAGGACACTCTACTACATAATCTAAAAATGAGCAAAAAGAAAATTGCAAGCCTAGCCTAATTTCCGGTATAATCATGCCAAACATCACACCTCTATGATTCATATCGACTTATGCTAATTTTTTCCATCATGACTGGGCAAATAAATATGCTTTTCAAATTTCATGACATTTTATCAGCAAATTTAATGCCCACTAAGAACAAAACGAGACTGTCGAAACTAATGTAAGCTTAATCAAGAAATGAGAATGTTGATAAATTTTATATATATATAGGTACATATAAGTATGTACATATGTGTGTAGATATTATTATATTATTATTAGTCATTATAACTATTAGTAATATTAGTATTATAGTATTATTAGTCACACGATCTGATTATTCCAAAACTTATGCAGACTGTTGTGAAGTTTAAATTTATTCGATGATTCCATATATTCATTATAAAACATTGTTTAGATTTTAAAAATAAAACAGCCAATTAGATCATCACTTCATTCCAACTTACCTATGACTTTAAAAGGTAATCAGATGACAAGTCCAAGATAATTTCAAAGATATGTTTGCAATAATTGCTGCACAGTGTAAACATTTCATAACTCTCGATAATTTTGTTTAAAATCATCAAATACTAAGCGTAAATATGGAAAATAGAACCATCAAAGCACCCAACAAGAACACATTTCTCCACCATAAAAGCAGCTCCACAAAGTTAATGTCGACAGGTGTCGAGTCGTGTACACTCTTGGAGCTTGTTAGGAGGAGTCAATACTTTAAGCAAATATGAGATTACAAATACAGATTCAAACCTATACACACATACATACATAGATATCAGTAATATCCTTGAGGGCAACTTGGTGGTACTGCTGAGCTGAAAGTAAACACAGATGCGAAATCCATGCGAGCATCCATTATGTTCAGGATTATGGGAACTTTGAGTGTCACCTGGTGGGCTATCAGCCGCAACATTTGCAGGAGACATAAATATGAATTGTAGGAGGGGGGGCAGATATATACATTCATTTAAATTGATCATCCTTTTATTTTATTTGATTTTTCTTAGCTGCACTTTGTGTTTTAGTACGATATCAAATATTCTTATATGGTTATCTCAGCGGTTAAGGTTTTCTCAATTTTTACTTAAGAAATAAAGGATAAGAAAAGAAAAGGAGCAACATTCTCACATGGTAGCCTAACTTGGCCAAATAATTTGTGCGTTCTGAGCTGCTTCTGAGCACAAACCACATGAAAAGTTTTTTAGACAACAATTTTGCAAAGTTTCACACAAGTGTAAGCCATGGCAAAGTAAGGAATAGAGTGCGGGGAGTAAACTGTGAAGTCTGAAGGGAATAGGAATAGGTAGACCAAAATACCAAATGGCAATGTCGAAGATGTGGATGCGGATGCGAATGCAGTTGTGCCCCATTTTGTATTTGCCCACTTAGACAACGTGAACGAGTTAAAATTTATAGGTATTTCGGCTAAAATCTAGCCAAAAGTATAAACCACTTAGGCAGAAAAAGAGGCGGCAACCAGTAGACCCCACGCCTCTCAAACCATTTTCTTTTTTGTGTCCTTTTTGTTTCGTTGGAAAACTGCTGCACTTGGAGTACTTGCAACATAAATCAGCTAGGGGGAACACAGACAAATGCCAAGTTTTTTGGTGGTTCTTGTTAAACATGAGCTGTGTGTGTGTGCACATTTGTATGTGGGAGTTAAAAAATCTAAATAAATGACTAAAATGTTACCCATAGAAAAATAATGTTCTGAGAAAAAATCTGAAGCATCTATATATTAAATTCTCATTCTAAAATCACGTCACTCATATGTATCACAAAATAATATACAACAATTCTGACTAAACACATTTTCGATAGAAAGCCTAATCTTAAATCAAACCACCAAGACGCAGAAGGCAAACATATAAATTATAAAGCACATTGTACGGAAACCATTACTTACTGAGTACTTATCGCCGAAGCACGTGCCAAGTGAATTCCAAATATTTGAAAGAGCATTTAAAAAATGAGTCCCACAAAAATAGTCTCATTTTTATTCGCTTTGTCGTTTATATTAGTTTGTGTAATCATTCTACTTCTAGTACATCTTCAAGGACTATCAACCAAATCATTAAAAAAGCTGGAAAATTCTACAACATCTACTTCTAATGATGGATTCATGGAAGAGGAAATTTCTACGGTCAAAAACGATATATTACGCCCACGGTTTCTGTCTTCATTAAAGGTAAGTGTGAAAAATAAAATATATAAAATTCGAAACTAATTTAATTTAATTTAATTTCTCTTTTTAGCTTTCCAAAATCGACTGCAAAGGTCTGGTAACGGGTGTTTATCCCAATGAAATTCCTGGTCTTAATGTAGACTCTATTCTTTGTAATGGAGATATAGATGGTGGTGGCTGGATAGTTCTTCAAAAACGATTTGACGGCAGTGAAAACTTTAATAGAAGTTGGATTGATTATCGTAATGGTTTTGGTAAAAAAGATGCTGAATTTTTTATTGGTCTCCAACTAATGTGGGATTCAGCTTTATCCCGGACGAGCCTCTCAAGCTGTGGAGATTCAACCTTCACCAAGTCGAAGAGATTTAATTCGCACACACTGGGTTTTATTTTCATCAGCTTTATTGTACTTTATTATTATTAGTTTATTAGCTTAGTAGTAAAATTATTAATTACTTCACAATGCTTCTCTTTATTTTTTGATTTCACTGCTCACACTTCGAGACGCAACTTTACCGGCTTGCTCTATTCGACTCCTCTCTTCGGACTGACTGACCACTCCTCACCATCGTATATCGTTTTTAATCGATATTACATCGATACCCGTTCTCACTCGAAATCACCTCTACCATACCGCGATCCTACACTAATACATCGCATCACCAAAGAATCATCTCATCAACTCTATATACAAATGGAAGAATTCGATGAAACTTTTCAATTTGCAAGTTATAATGATTTTCGTATTGGTGATGAAAACACAATGTATAAGTTGGAATCATTAAACGAATTCAATGGAACAACTTATGATGAAATGGTATATAATATTAAAGAAAAGTTCTCTACTTACGATCGAGATAATGATAGAGAACAAAACTATAATTTTGCTTCAATGTATAATGGTGGCTGGTGGTTTTATAAATCTGAAGGGCCGTAAGTAATCAATGGTTAATTTATTGATTTATTTTAATATAAACATTATGTGTCATTTCTTAATTGGATTTATAGCAACCTCAATGGAAAATATTATACCGAGGCAGTGAGTCAAGATGACAGAATGAGATGGAATGGAAAAGATTCTATCAAATCAGTCCAGATGCTAATTAGACCAAAGTCTTAAGAATTATAGACAATTTATGTACTAAACTTAACTTATAAAACTTGTTGATCAATGCAAAAAAAGTAAATAAATAATAAACTAATCTTAAGAATGTCTCTGCCAACTGAAGGGTCAATCAATAGACAAAAAACGACTCAATAGTTTGTTAGACTATAAATTACAGCAAGACCTTAATTACGAATTCAACAACATTTGCCTACAAGGAAAGTCCCAAGTATTAAGCTCCAATTATACATCCTAATCTTAAACGAAAGGACTTGCCTAGTATAAATATATGTATCTCATACGCTTTGAAAATACACCATCAATTATTTATCATTATCTAACCTTATTGTCTTCACTGTGATGTGATTCTATTTTTCTTGTGTTTATTTTCAGATTTTCATCCAAGCATCATTGGCTTTTAAACGGTTTGAAAATTGAAAGAAAAAAAGAATACAAATGGGAAATACAAAAACATTAACTCATACATGGTGGAGTGGCTTTCAGAACCATAGGCTGCCATGCCCACCCCGCCCACAGGTGGAAAACAACAGCAAGCTGAAAAATGAGAAAGTAAAAAAGGATTGCATTTAATTCCTGTGGTCATCCACATGGAGTGGTCTGGCTCGCCTTTTAAACACACGAGTGGCGAGAGAAAAAAAAAACACCAACAATATACAAAAAAAAAAAAGGAAAAATGTAAGCTACAACCTGGAAACTTCATTGTGAAATGGTGAAACAGGTGAGGATAGTTGAAGGGGCGCTTAAGAGAGACAGAGAGAGAGAGAGAGAGAGAGAAAGAGAGACAGTTGGTGCAACCATTTGCAAGTGGATGCAGTGAATCCAACATGAGTTGCATATTTGCATACAAAAAGCTTTTGTGCTACTTTTACTTCTGCTGATGTCATCTCATTGAAACAAAATAAGTCTAGAGACCACATTGATGCATATTTTTTTATACGCTAGCCATTTAAAAATTTATATATACATAGATCAAAAAGTCACTAGATAGGAACTAAAATATAATATACACATATATTTGTTTACAAATTTTTGAAGAAACCTTATAGATATACCCAGATATCGATTGACTTCGATATTTAGCTTTCGTTAGAACTATACCTCGAATTATAACTTGATTGATTTCGATTTTATCAATTATTAGACAATTTTTATTTGTTTTTATATTATTGAGATCCAAACATTGTTTTGTGTTTGATTTTATGTTGATTTAATGTTTAATCAAATGTTTTTTTACCTTAAGTTGGAAATTCCAAGCACCTAAAAACAAAATGGAAACTATATAACTGAAAGATGCATCTATAAAGGGTAATTGATTCAAAATTTGATTCCAAAATCTAAAAAAATACATAATCTAAAATACATAGTTGAATTATAAATACTTATGTAGATATTATGAATTTTTGTTTTGTTTTAAATTAGAAATTGTCTGTGCAGATTTTTTTATACTTTTACGTTAACCACATAATCAGGCCAAGGGACTTTATGTTGTCAATTTGTGGTTAAAAAGAAAAATACCCAAAAACGGAGCAGAAAATTGAAGACTACCGCAGATAATCCCCTGTAATTATACCTCAAATCGCTTAATTTTGCAAATCCACCACGATAATTAACGGAAAGTGTCATTAAGTTTTAAGCAGAAAATAACAGCAACAATGTCCAACTCTCAGACTTTGAGGGGAAATTGGAGCACGTGGACTTTGTCAACAATAACAAGCAACGTAATTACGTTCCACAAAAAACACAAACAACAACCTCAAAACACAGAAGGACTTAAATACGAAAAAAAGGAACACGAAACAAGGATGTGCGGCAATATAGCAACTGAGCTGGGACTTTGAACAAAAGGACAACAAGGACGACACCGACAACGACGAGGACGATTCTGGCGACTTACACTAAACATCCATTTGGGTATTAGCCGACGAGGCGGAAGCCGCACAAAGCGCGCAACCATTTGGCGCCCAAGTGTTTTCCACAGGGACACACGGCACGGCACGGCAATGCTCCAAGGGCCACGGGCTATGGACTATGGACTACTGTCTCCTTTTGGCTTTGGCTCCGGCTTCGTGTCCGTGTCTCTGACTGAAATGACCACACTAAGTGCAGGTTTACACAGGCCAATGATTATATAGGCGACTGGCAATAGCCATTGCGATGGCGATGGCAATGGTGATGGCGATCCTTATTACAGACTCCGCTAATTCCCGCTGGAAACTAAACTGTCACCCACATTGTTGCTACTCTTCTGTTGTCCCTGAGACTGGCAAAAGCGCATGTAAAAGGGCATCAAAAGCAGTAACAAACAACAACAACAAAAACAACAAAAGAAAACGCGATGATAAATACGGATGCCAGTGAAGAGAGAAGAACCAACAGCAAAAAAAGAAAAGGAAGTGAAAACAACTAAACAAGGAAACAATGTGAGTGAGTTAAAGAACAGAGAGAAAGAGTGGTTTAGGGGGAAAAAAAAAGAAAGAAAATTTCTGAGAAAAGTAGCTTAAATTGCTTCTCGAACTGCCTCCGGTTTATTGTTGTCATTGTCAATTGTGTGAACGAAGTTTCAGGATATGATAAAGATATGGCAAACAATGCAATTGCCAAATGGTTAAAGATACTTTCTCCTAATTGATTCAAGGGGGGAATTACAAAAAACTAATCAAAAAATGGTGAGTTTTCTTTTTCGATTCTTTATTAATGGAGGACATATTCAAAAACTCTTTCAAGTTTTTCTTTCTCGTATGTCAGACATCCTACTCAGTAAGCAAAAAATCAGTAAATTAAGATCACGTGACATAACTTTTAGTTTCAAACTATTCTCTGTCAGAAAAGAGTTCCAAAATAATTGGAGGTTTAATCATTATCGATTACTCTTCTACATTAAAAGTCCACCCTACAAGTTTAACATGTTGAATATGACAATATACACAAATTCAACTTGACAGCCAGACATAATAAACAAGATTTCCAATTTATTTATCAAGATTTTAATAAAATTGAAAACAAAATACGCTTTGAAAGCAGAAATATATAAATTAGATATGCATAAGTCGTTCTGCACAAAATTTAGTTCTGCTGAGGTAAATAAACATTATCAGATAGCTTAAGCAAATGGTAAAGAGCAACTTTAATGGACATATAGTTACCTCCTTTCAAACTGGTTTTTTTTTGCCTTCAATCTAGGTTTCGTGATAGCTCCTGTATGGATACTTTTGCAGCTCTTGTGGGTCAGCTTAGGAAGCCATTAAACTTAGTTAAAGAATTTTCTTTTCATTTTCTTTATTCTGGGTTGTTAAGAGGAGCTAACAAACGTCAACATCAGAGTCAGACTCAGAGTCAGCAGTTCCGACACCAAACCCAAACAAGTTCAACTTGCAGCAGCAAAGGAACGTAAATAAGTAACAAGAATATCCAATTATTTCACTTCTCCTTCTATTGCTCTCTCACTCTCTCAGTTTCTCTCTCTCTATCTGTATCACTATGTCTTTTAACTCAAGGATGTCAACAGCAATGATGGCAAAAGTAGCAAGGACATATTTTCTTTAAGAAGCATAAACAGAAAACGATTAAAATCCTTTTCGTCTTAGCTGTTTGAGAGCCCAAAGGCTTTAATAAATTTCCACATAATAAAATGAAATCTTTTTGCCCAAACTTGCTGGCTATTAATACATTCACACATAGACACCCCTGCACACACACACACACACACACACACACACACACACACATATGAGGTTAAGACAAGGATGGAACAAAGTTTATATTCAATTCCCAGGATAAAATGCGCAAAATGCCTAGAAATCCATTTACCTAAATCCTCTATTTAGCATGCATTCAGGGCATTTTCATTGTTTTTTATACGGTTTTTTTTTCCTTCCATATTCTTGTCTCTCTTTCTCGCTGTCTTACTGTCACACTGTATGTCCGTTTCTGTCTCTTTTTCTTTGGTTTTCCCCTTCGTCATCAAATTTCAAAGCTAAGCATTTAGGAGCGAAGGTTTGCCTGCAGTTTATTTTGATGGGTTTCCACATTTTAGTTTTTTTTTGGGCATCGATTGCTGACCCATTTGTGTGCCCAGAGGGTTCTTGCTCTGGTTTCCATCCTTATCGCTTATTTTGTTGAATATTATCGAATTTCGATTGTCTTATACTCAAGCCTCAAGCGAATCAACTTTGTGTATGTTGGCTTTTTTTTGGCCCAAAATTATGCTTAGATTTCTGAGCCATAAATGGACATCCCAGCTCATTCTCTTCTTGTTGCTGGCAAACTTTAACCTACAATTTTTGTGGTTGAAGAGTTTTCCTTCCTATCTTAACCTTGAATTGGCCATGTATTGAAGATGTTTATCTTAGAAAAGTTATTAAAGCTTCTAAAGTACAGTATAAAAATGCAATTAGAAAAATAATTTTAATGCTTTAGTGCTCGAATTGCAGTATATAGTATATATATATATGTTTGTGTGTGTGTGTGTACCTGTATCATTCTTCAACTCTCATATTTTTCTTGGAAGTGAAGGAGTAGGAATTAGTTAGGGGAGAGTGAATAAGAATTGATTGAATAATTGGTACTGCCCTTTTGGTCCTTAAGGTTTTCATGTTTAGATAATTATTAGCATCTAATTAATTCTACCAATAAATAGAAACATAACAATTAAGTTCACCAAAAAGATTCAATTGTACTCTTGAGTCTTTAAAGTATAAAAAATTGTTAATTCAGCTTTTTTCCCTCCTAAAAGTCTTAAGTTTTTTAATTCAAGTCATTATATTTTGTGAAGTAGTCAATCATTGTTCAAACTGTCGTCTGGTAGAATGCATATCGAAAACTTTTGGTAATTAATAATACAATTTTTGTTTTGTTTTCAATCTTGTTGCAATTTCCCTTCGGTGTGTCTTAATTGTATCTCCTGCTTCTGCTCACTACTTTTTGACATTTGCTGCTCAACTTGTCTGACATCAAAAGAGCTCAAAGTGGCTTTTACTTTGCAACATTTTCCATTATTCGGTTGACTGAGCTCATCAAAGTAGCTCGCCACGGAAATGCAATTTTTTTCTTCCACTTTGATGATGGGCTTGCCATTGGTCTTATCTTGGCCAGTGGGAAACTGCTCTTAATTGCACATCTCATTTAATTATGCAAGCAGAATTTATACTCTTACTCATTTTTTTTTTTACTTCTCGCTCATTATGCTATAAACTTTAAGGGGGAAATGTATTTCGTCGACCTTTTGAGAGACAACGAAACGAAAGGAAAAGTTTTCTTTTGTTCCAGAGTCCAGAGCTAACTAATAATGCCCTAATCCGATTTGGGATTGAAAATTCATAGAATTTTCATAAAACCAACAGTAACAACTGAGCATAACAAAGATGTGGAAAAAAAAACAATGCAAAAAGCAAAAACAAAAAATAAAAATGAATGGTCACAGGACGTGGTAAAAAATAAGAAGGACTGAACTCAGCAGCTCGGACGTGATCATCGACAGAAAACAAAAGCGGAAGCGACCCAAGCGAAAAATCCGCATAAATTTCAACTAATTACAATTTCAGTGTCCGGCATGGTGCACACATCCACACCCACTCTCACACACACACACATACACAGAGGGAGAGAGAGCTTGGCATTTTTACAATCGATATGAAAACCATAACAATTACCAATACAAATGCCATATACAAATAAAGGGAACCAACAACAAAAAAGTAAACTCAGGAACTGACCCACACACAATGCAAAAAAACGAAAAGAAAACTATAAAGTCGAATATGAATGCTCTATATATAATTCATTCTGTCTTCCTTATTAGCTCAATTGAAATGAATTATGCAAATTATAAAAAATTTAAGAGAACAGCAGTAATCTAATTTATAGTTTGAATTAAAAATAGAAATTAACATGTATAAACATTAAGCAAAGTTTTTTTAAGAGTATACAAGAAGAAAATGTGGAAAAAACTAAACAGATTAACTTTATGGCGAATGAGCGTAATGGCTGCGTATCTCGAGCAAGAGAGGAACAGGACCATTTTGTGGTCAGGGCCATGGCCATGGCTAACAATGAAGGAGAAGTTGCTCCCACACCAACTACTCTCTCTTCCGGCTCCTCTTGTCTACATATATCTCCAGTCTCGGTATGTGTATTTGTACTTTTGGCTTTCTGTTGTTAAACCCATTTTCGGTGGCCACCAAACGCCAGCGAACATAGTCGACCACAGTGAAAACTCATTAATTTATTCTTCTTTCGTTTGCTGAACTTAAAATAACAGCGTTAATCCGCTTAGCGGCTGTGCCATACGACTAAAACAACACCAGGCTCAGTTGTCGTCAAGCCTCAGTCCTAACCATTCCAGGGCCATGATGGAGCCATGAGGGCAGGCGGGTTGGCGGGTTGGCGGGCTGGAGCTCTTGCTCTTTATGGCAATCAGAAAACTGTGGTTACCATTGTGGATCCTGCTTGCTGACAATGACAATGCGAGTGTCGCGCCGCCAAACAAACAAAATGAATTAAGGAAAACCGCAATGACATAGTTACAGTGGCAAACACACACACACACACACACACACACTCACAGAGATAGAGAGAGAGAGGGAGAGCTTGTGTCTATGAGAGACTAGTTTTAGGATACGCATATCCCTTATGAATTCAAATTGTGTGCAATTGTCAAAAGTGCTCAAGTTGTAAACTTATGTAGCTACCAAAATTGTTAGACAAGATGAAGGCACAAAAGTCAGAGGCAAACTACTAACACTGACCTTTGGGCTAATAGTTCTGACTTAAAAGCTTAAAGTCTCAAATGAGTGAAGGATAAGTAAACTTCTATGAATTGGTAATGTGTGAGAAAAAACTTTCACCTAGTCCAAGGAAGTAAATATTCTAAAGTCATGCCCTTTACAGGAGTAAACTGAAAAAGGTCTCTAGATTATATTCCATTCTATTGTCAAAGTCTATTAATATTTGATATGCTTCATTAGAATTCATGTGTACTTAGTGCATAGGAAAAAGGGCAAAAAAAAGGATATTAAATTCCGCTGAAATTGCTACAAGAAATTAACCCGCTTCACATCAAAGTCAAAGGCAAATGCCTAAAAGAGAGAGAGAAAAAGCAAGCAAACTTTGATTTAGTCATTTTCTTTTTCGCTCCTTTTTCTTGCCGTCTTTTTCATCTGGATGGTTTTCATTATTTTTTTTTTCTAGGGCAATCTCGTGTAGTTACTTCAGCTATCCATTTATCACAGTTTAGACGTGCTGCTGTCAAAAAAGAACACCCGATTGGGCGGCCAAAATGGTGGCCAAAATGTCCTTTTAATTAGTGTTTAATTGAAATGCAAACTGGAATTTTAATCGAAAATAGCTGCTTGACAAAAGTTTAGTTTGACTTTTCAGCACATTAAACAGTTTGCATTGTAAGTGAGTTGCCTGAATAATTGAATTGCTAATCAAGAGAATCTAAGAATTCATATATTCAGCTCTCGAAATCCTATTAAAAACTGTATTCGTAGGGGGGTTGAATTTCCTAAGTAGGCAGCTAAATGAATTTTTTCCTTAAAATGTCTTCCTTCAAGAAATTGGGCACTGCAGCAATCTCACTTCAATGTTCTTTTTTATTCACTTGTAAGTTTGACACTAAAACTAGCTTAATTAAGAGCAGGGCACCAAGCCCCGCTTGGAGCGAAGTGTGGGGAGTTCTTTCGTGGGGAGAGCGATGGGCACCATCGGGAGAGCGGCGCGAGGTGAAAGCTTCCGCCTCCTTTAACCCTTGTGTTGCCCGGTTGGGCATAAACATGCTCCCCCCCTTGCAGGAGTGCAAGACCCAGGCAGTTTAATGGCACGCTCCGGACAGGGTCCAGCCAAAAACTGTGCGCATCGCAATCGGCCGCCCGCCAACCCCAGGTAGACTCCCTTCTAGCATGACCTCCGTGATCACATCCGCGCCCAGGACCAGAGACACTGACGACGGTCGGTAGAACGTCTCATCCGCCAGGACGATGCCCTCAAACTTTTTGGCGATCTGTGGGTCCACCGGAGCGCTTGGAGTGCGGCAGCACAAGCCATCGACCACCTTCAGGATCGCCTCCAATCGCCATCCTTCACTGATTGGGGACCGGATCACTGCTGCCACCGCTTTCTCTGCCCCTATATTGACGGCTGTCAACTTGAAGGCCGTGGCCAATGACGTCGCCATCGACGATACCGCAGAACAAGGGTCCACCAGGGCCTTCACGTCGAAGGTTTTTCCCTCCGTCTCAATGCGCACCATCGCCGTGGGCATCAGATGCGGATTGCGGTGCTGCAGCAGTGTGGTCAAGGTCAGTTTCGGATCGGAGGCTGGCGTTGGCGCGACCCTTCGTCTGGAGGACTCGGGGGTGACTCGGCGTACGACGGAGCTTGGAGTGCGTCGACGTGGCTGTTCATGGAAGTGAAGCAGCGTGTGGTGATCCTCCTCACAGATTCGGCACTTATCACCGCTTAAGCAGCTTCCTCCGGAATGTTGGTGGGCCAGGCAATTGGCGCAGTACTTATTCGCCAGCACTGCCCTCATCCTCTTCTCCACGTTCAGCCGCAGGAAGCGACGGCATCGCTTCAGAGGATGGATTCCGCGACAGACTCGGCAACGGAAGGACTCAGTTCCTCGCGAACATCTGCGCTCCTCTTTCGATGCCTGTACTGAACGCGGTCTCGGAGCCATGGAAACGGGATCTAGGTTGACGAATATCAGGAAGCTGCCGGGACAAATAATGAAGAAAGCGGATTAATGTAGGACGATAAAACACATATTACTACTGGCAGCTCGGCCCTTCTTCCTTGGGAGGAAGGACCAAGTGCTGGACGCTACTGTAGTTTTACGTAATGGGTTTGAATTCTTTCTTCTGGAGGAAGAAAGATCAACTTTGCGACGGGACGCTTCACAATACCGCGAGCGGTAAGCAGTTCGACGACGCGGACATTGCCGTCACTGCCAGGGTGTGTCTGGTGGATTCGCCCGAGACGCCATTCATTAAATGGAAGATTGTCGTCTTTGAGTACCACCAGATCGCCCACTTCAAGATTTTTAGAAGGGAATCGCCACTTATTGCGCTTATGTAGCTCCTTCAGATACTCGTCTTTCCATCGGGTGCAGAAATGCTGACTCACGGCCTTCAGACGCTGCCACCGGTTAATGATAGACGGTACCTGATCCTTGATTTCAGGTTCCGTCACGGATAGCAATGGACCGCCAACTAGGAAATGGCCTGGGGTCAAAGCTAAAGAGTCGGTGGGGTCTTCAGACATAGGAGAAATCGGCCGCGAGTTCAAACACGCCTCTACCTTAGCCAGCAGCGTAGAGAACTCTTCAAAAGTATACCTTTGGTTGGAAGTGGCCTTGTAGAACAGAGTTTTAAAACTCTTAACTCCAGCCTCCCACAACCCTCCCATGTGTGGTGCCCCGGGAGGGATGAAATGCCAGGACAGATTCTGATGGCTGTAGTGGGATAATATTTTCTGCTGGGTAGAATTTAGGAAATCTTTTTCAAGCACTCTGGATGCACCTACGAAGTTTTTCCCGTTGTCGGACTGCACTTGCTGGGGACACCCTCGCCTCGATACAAAGCGAGCGAATGCTGCCAGAAATGCTTCGGTACTCAAATCCGAAGTTGCCTCAAGGTGAATGGCTTTGGTGGAAAAGCAAACAAAGACACACACATATCCCTTTGATATGCGGCAAGCGCGGCCGGTGAAACTCTTGATGTCGAAAGGACCTGCAAAATCTATACCGGTGGTCGTGAAAGGACGTGCGAAAGTAGTTCGCTGGGCCGGAAGGGTGCCCATTAGCTGTGATTGCAGCCTTCTTTTATAAATCACACAGACTTTGCATGAATTGACCACCGATTTTACTAGATTCCGCAGTCTTGGAATCCAGTATCTCTGTCGGATGAGACGGACTACCAGTTGGCTGCCCCCATGGAGAGAGATCTGATGCGTGAAAAGCACCAACAGCCGGGACAACGGACTTACTACTGGCAACAGAATGGGGTTACGCTCATCGTAACTAAGGGCCGCTGCTTGTTGCACGCGCCCACATGCTCGGATCACACCTGATGCGTCAATGAAAGGATTCAAATTGAGAATGGTGCTAGACGTGGGCAGAGATTTCTTCTGCTGTAGACACCGATGTTCCGTCGGAAAGTAATCACGCTGAGTGACTCGGATCAACGCCTGGAGTACTTGATTGATCTCGCTAGAGGTCACCTCCCCGGAGTAATCGTTTGGCAGTTTACGACACCTTCTGCCGAAACGGATCACATATGCTATCACTCGTAAGGCACGTGCCAGATTGGAAAAACGAGATAATATCTCGTTGGCTGGCTTAGCGATCGCGACGTGGACCTTCACTACCCGCTTCTCCAAGGCAGTGTCTAGTGGGAGTGGTGTCGCTCGCTGCCAGGACTCTTGTGGTTCCCGTAGCCATGGTGGGCCGTGCCACCACAAATCCTTGTGTACCAATTCCTGCGCACTCAGGCCGCGGCTAGGGAGATCTGCTGGGTTGTCCTCTGAACGAACGTGATTCCATGGGGCGTCATTTGTTGCCGTCACAATCTTTGCTACCCGATTTGCGACAAACGTTGTCCATGTGCAGGGTGGCTTGTTTAACCACGACAGTACGACGGTGGAATCTGACCAATAAAAAGCCTCCGCATTATCAACTGGAAGTTGCGGAAGAACTGCAGCTGCCAGTTCCGCTAAAAGTGTAGCTCCGCATAATTCAAGGCGGGGCAATGAAACCGTTTTAACCGGGGCGACTCTAGATTTCGCTGCAAGAAGGCAGCATGATATGCCTTGGTCATTGCTAACGCGCACGTAAATTGCGGCACCATAAGCCCGCTGTGACGCATCGCAAAAACAATGGAATTGGATGTCGGAATTTGGGTCATGAAGAACCCATCGTGGAATTCGGATCTGGTCAAGGAAGGAGTAGCTCTTTGTAAAATCCTGCCACCTGTGATGGAGTTCACTGGGCAATTGATCATCCCACCCTAGCTCTTGTAACCAGAGCTCTTGCATAAACACCTTGGCTTGAATCACAAAGGGAGCCAGCCAGCCAGCGGGATCGAATAGCTTGGCGATCTGCCCGAGGACTTCTCGCTTAGTATAAGCTGACTTGACATCTTGGGGTGAGATGACAAAATAAAACTCATCCGTAGTCGCTTTCCATCGGATTCCCAGTGTTTTCGCTGTGCTGGCCTCTTCGATGTCGAGGAAATCAGCATTCAGTAAATGACTCTTTGGAATACAACTGAGCACGCTCTTCACATTCGATGTCCACTTGCGCAAGGGAAAGCCAGCTGAACCAAGAGCGTCTTGAAGTTCATTGACCATTGCGATTGCCGTTGTTTCATTATGAGCCCCTGCCAGGACATCATCGACATACATATAGGACTTGATAATATCGCTAGCCAAAGGAAATTTGGATTGTACATCACTTGCGAGTTGCTGAAGTACTCGGATGGCTAAGAACGGAGCACAGTTAATGCCAAACGTGACGGTATTCAGCTCGTAATCACCAAGTTGCCCCTCTTTATTTCGGAACAGGATCCTCTGAAATGGCGTGTGGATTGGATCGACCATAATTTGGCGGTACATTTTTGTGATGTCGGCATTGAAAACTACTCGGAAAAAACGCCACTTGAGAATCTGAGTAGTGAGATCGGACTGAAGTACCGGACCAGGGTAAAGTATGTCGTTGAGACTTACTCCGTTGGTGGACTTGCTAGAGGCGTTAAAAACTACCCGTACCTTTGTTGTGGTGCTGTCGGGCTTGAAAACCGCATGGTGTGGCAAATAAAAATTGTTATTAGTGCCGTCAAATGGAACCTGACGCATGTGGCCCAAGTCCAAATATTCTTGGATGACGGCGTCATACTCAGTTTTTGCCGGAATATTTTTAAGGAGTCGGCTTTCGTTTTTTAGGAACTGAGCCAATGCCCCTGGTCTGGAATGACCAAGGTTGATGTTGGTTGGATCTCGAAACGGAAGTGAGACCGTATATCTCCCCGCAACATCTCTTCTTGTGGTCTTCTGGAAATTGACCTCGCAAACAGAGTCAGAATCTTCTACCGGTTTGCCCGGTAGATCCTCCACCTCCCAAAACCTTGTGAGAAGAGTTTCAAGTCCCTCCTCTCTGCTAACTGCGACCCTCGTGGTGAACGCGGCACATGAACTGACGGGGACCCCTTGCAACGGGCCTGAAATGACCCAACCGAATCTCGTCTCTTGAGCCATTAAAGATCCGCACACTTCGGTCTGGATGCCGGAAAGAGTCACCGCTGGTATTACATCAATGCCAAGGAGTAGATCGATCTTTGCCTTTAATCTGAAGGAGGGGTCGGCTAGAGGAATATTGGGCATTCCTTCCAGTGTGGCTTGGGCTATCGTACATGACGGCAAATCATCAGCAACTTGGGACAAGACAAACGCTTCTATCTCGATCTGGACTGGAGGTCCATGCGATGACCGAATGCTTATGTGACAGACCTTCAAGGTTCTATTGACCTTTCCGTTAATGCCTGTCACTTCGGCCCTGACAGTTTGGAATGGTAACTTCATGAGTCGGAACATTCTTTCGGATATGAAATTGGCTTCAGAAGCCGGGTCTAATAGCGCCCGTGAAGCATAAGTAGTGCCCTTGTGCCAAAAGTCCACGATCGCTGTACCTAGCAACTTATCTCGTGAGGACCTTGCCTCAGAGGTAAAGTAAGTCCGGACAATATTGTGCGAACTGGGCTGAGCTGGGACCGACGTTGGATTATTCTCCGGTCGGGCGTCCTTGTGCAAGAGCGTATTGTGACGCCCCTTGCACGTGAAGCAATTGTGCTGACTCGGACAATCTTTTACTTGATGTCCTCTTGCGAAACAGTTCAGACAAAGGGACTTTTTCTTTATGTATGCCACCCTCTCTGGCACCGTCATCTGAAGGAAGCGGGGACATCGACGCACCGGGTGATTCTCCTTCATACAGAGATCACAGGATTTTGGTTTGGTGGTCACCTTGGCTTCAAATGTATTAGCCTTTCGGGTGGCTGGAATCGGATTTCGTGGAGGTTTCGATGTGGGAACCGAAATAGCCATTGCAGTTGTATTTTCCACCGCTTCGAGCGTACGGAACCGCTCAGTGAGGAAATCGTCCATCATTTGCCACTCTGGAATGGCAGTCTTGTCTCCCAGAGATTGCTCCCATAATGAAAGGGTATTCTTTGGCAATTTGATGGAACAGAAAAATACGAACATGCCTCCCCAAGTGGTTACTGGCAGGCCACAGTGCTCAAAAGCGCGAATGGATGCCTGCAGAGCATTCTGATGATCCTGTAATGCTTTTCCGGACTCATGGGAAATTTGAGGCAGGTCAAGAAGTGCTCGGAATTGGCTGTTCACGATAAGTCGCTTATTTTCGAAACGCTGTTTAAGTGCATTCCATGCCGTTTCAAAACCATCATTTGTAAGCGGGAATTTTGCTACAATGAGGTTGGCTTCACCCCTCGTTTTCGCTAGGAGATGGTACAGCTTTTCAACAGGGGAAATTCGCGAATCGCTTATGTAGATGGCTGTAAACAAGTCACGGAACGTGGGCCATTTTAAATAATCTCCCGTAAAGACTTCTGTGTCAATGGGTGGCAATCGACAGCCTCGTTCTGCTGGTGCAGAGGTAGGCGCATGACGGTTCGGAGGAGTCGGAGCAGACCTTTCATGGATAAGCTCGTTTAATCGAGCCGTGCATCGCTCGTAAACTTGATAGCATTTGTCATATTTAGCTTGGATGGCTAAATCTTCAGAGTTATCGTCTTTACCATCTATGAGTGCCTCGCATTTCTCATATTCCTGCTCGACCTTCTCCCACAACGCTTGAACTCGATCACGACGGACTTGGAGCGTAAATACGCTGACCTCGGACAGTGACGTGACGTGGTTGTCGACTTCAAACTGACTTAGTTTATCGCAAATGGAACCAAACTTCTTCAAAGCCATGGTGGAAGCAGCTAAAACCCTTTTGGTCTCGGACCGAGTGACTCTTGGGGCGGTTACCAAAATCTGTGGAAGTGGTACCAATGATTTGACCTCTTTTTGGCTTGCTCGTCGTGGCTCTGACGTGGCTTGCTGAAAGGTCGTGCTCGATGGTGCGGACTTGAGAGTTAGTGGACTAGAGAGGGTCTGAAATGCTCGGGAAGGAGGAGTAGTAGGGCTGGTACTCCTCTGGCGCTGACCTGGAGCAGCAATTGAGGATTTGCTCGGGGCTGCAGTGTTCTCAGCTGCTTTCTCGTCTTTTGACGGGCTCGTGCTCATAACCCCAGAGAGTGGCGGTTATAAAGTGGTGAGCTGGCTTGGCACGGCTTGAAAATTAGCCAAAAAGACGAACTGGAACGTTTGGGAAAAACTGGAACACTACCAAACCACTTGAAGAACGGCTTTGAAACGCCTTGAAATAGATTGAAAAAAAAACCAGAAAACGAGCTGGTACGTTTGGAATGACTTGGAACACTGCCAAAAAACCCTAGGAACGGCTTGGAACACCTTGGAATTCAAATATAACTACAAAGATGCGACTTGGAGCGGGTGGAAACACTTTGGAATTGAAATCGAACCAAAGATAAGACTTGAAACGCTTGGAAACACTTTGTAATTGGAATCTAACTCCAAAGATACGACTTGGAACGTGTGGGAATACTTTGGAATTGCAATATAACTCCAAAGATGCGACTTGGAACGTGTGGGAATACTTTGGAATTGCAATAGAACCAAAGATACGACTTGAAACGCTTGGAAACACTTTGGAATTGGAATCTAACTCCAAAGATACGACTTGGAACACGTGGGAATACTTTGGAATTGAAATATAACTCCAAAAAAATACGACTTGGAACACGTGGGAATATTTTGGACTTGAAATGTAACTCCAAAAATACGACTTGGAATACGTGGGAATACTTTGGAATTGAAATATAACTCCAAAAATACGACTTGGAACACGTGGGAATATTTTGGACTTGAAATGTAACTCCAAAAATACGACTTGGAATACGTGGGAATATTTTGGACTTGAAATGTAACTCCAAAAATACGACTTGGAGCACGTGGGAATATTTTGGAATTGAAATATAACTCCAAAAAATACGACTTGGAACGCGTGGGAATAGAATAAACAAAAACGCGGAACACAAATTTTTACCAATTAAATATTATTCGATTTTTTCCTCAACGTGACCCTTCAACCTATATACCCCACAAAGTGCCTGCCAACCTAGGGTATACAGCACAGCTACTTTTGGTCGTTTGCTTTGTGCCGGTCTTTGGCACATGAGCTTGCAGCTGTGCTGGTATACTGCAGTTAAGCGGTACTTATGTATGCTCGTATGTATGTATGTATATAGGCTGCAAGGGATAGCGGGATTTGTTCGCGGTGGTGGAAAAATATATTTGTGTGCGAAAAAATTAGAAATTTTGTGGAATGTATGTATGTATGGATATGTATATGGGAATCAATATGTAAAATTTTATGTATGGAAAAAATATGTATATGTATATGGATATGAATATATATATGTAAAATTTTATGTATGGAAAAATATGTATATATATGTATGTGTATGGATATGTATATATATATGTAAAATTTTATGTATGGAAAAATATGTATATATATGTATGTGTATGGATATGTAAAATGTTGGAGTATATATATATGTATTTAAAAATTTCTTTTTCTCTTTTTTCTTTTTTTTTAAATATGAAAATATGGAATGGCGATATGCAGAGGTGTGAATGGATCGGATTTCTTTATATAAATTAATGTTTTTTTTTTTTTTTTTTTTAATATGATTTCTTTTGCTGTGTCTAACCGATATGCCCCCAACTTTATAGGGTGTCTGGTCACCAGAAATGTCTAAGTGTGGCTTTTATATGTGAGAGGGTGGTTCACTTTCGTTTTTTTTTTTTTAAAAATCTTTATTATTTGTATTGAAAATTTTCTTCTCTTCGTTGAAAACCACCTTTCACTGCGCGCACACTTTTCCCAGGAGTGGACTGTATTTGCACAAAACCTTTATTTTTGGATTTAATGTAGCACTGGATATGTTTGTAATTTTTGTCACATTCACACACTCTGCTTGCATATACATATATATCTTATATGTAGGAGATCACTTTTTTCGTAGGTTTGATTCACTGCATACATACATATGTGTTAATATTTTTTTGAAATTGCGAAAAAATATATATTGGAAATAGGCAAATAAAATATGGCGCCTTATATACTTGGCCTATATATGCCAAAGTGCGAGGAAAAAACTTGAAGTGGGCGAACCAATATGGCGCCTTATGTACTGGACACATATATATGTATGAAAATTTGGGGACCAAAATTTTCTCTCCTTTGAGGAGGAAAAATTTGCGCGAAAGTAATTTTTACTTGGATTAGGAGAATCAATGGCAACAATTATATGTATGTGAGTATGGGTACGGATGCTGGAGGCATGTACATGTACTCATATACCTATAATTTGCAAAAAAATTACTTAGCTTGAAATATGGATGAAATTCCACCGATGCTAGTGGTTCGAGAGGATCTTAGTATCCGGCTCGAAGGACCAAATGTATTCGTAGGGGGGTTGAATTTCCTAAGTAGGCAGCTAAATGAATTTTTTCCTTAAAATGTCTTCCTTCAAGAAATTGGGCACTGCAGCAATCTCACTTCAATGTTCTTTTTTATTCACTTGTAAGTTTGACACTAAAACTAGCTTAATTAAGAGCAGGGCACCAAGCCCCGCTTGGAGCGAAGTGTGGGGAGTTCTTTCGTGGGGAGAGCGATGGGCACCATCGGGAGAGCGGCGCGAGGTGAAAGCTTCCGCCTCCTTTAACCCTTGTGTTGCCCGGTTGGGCATAAACAAAAACTAATGTTAAGTTTATAATTTTTTTAGCCAATATTTAACATGTTTCCTTTTAAGGAAGAATTATTGCAAAACGAATCAAAATAGCATTAAAATAATCACAAAACTTTATGCAATTTTAAATTTTAATCAATCTTTAATCAAAAGAAATCTTTATCGAAAAATGTTTTTATTTTAATTCAAATTTCTCAAATAAGAAATGACCAAAAAACTGGTCAGTTTATTTATCAACTGATTTTGACTTTGATATTGGACAGGGGCAAGACAGATATCCTTATGCCTCTTTGAGGATGAAAATTTAAATAGTTTACGATGTTAATCTAGTCAATTTTGAGAAACCCACAAATTTGTTGTACATTGGCCCTAAAATGCCACCTAAAGTGAAAACTGAATACATATTCAAATGAATCGATATACATACCTTCATATATGTATGTAAGTCAAATATGCATTTGAGAAATTATTTTGGCTCGAATGCCGAGTTAATCGCAATGCCAATGAAATTCATTCAAGTTAATAAGCTACTTAACCGACTTTTCATCACCAGCACTGCACAGAGTAAGAGACTGAGTGTGTGTGTGTGTAAATGTGGTGTATGTGTGGTAGCCATGGAATGCATATAATTATTTCCTATAGCAAGTGCATATTATTGATATAAAGTGGAGAGACGGCTGAGCATATTCTGCATAATTAGGTTGAGTGCCATATGCACTGACCACAAAATGGAATAATTAAAGGTCTACCAAAGGTACAGAGAGGTTAAAGTGAGTGTGGGAATGGTGAAATGCAATTAAAATGGGATTATATATTATTCTCTTGGTATATTAGCCAAGTAGAGAACTACTTATACTTAAGCATAGTTCAATAGACTTTGAATGACTTTGAACTTAAAATTCAATAAAATTAAACAATTTCTAGATCAAAATAGCTAGCCATATATTCGTAGAAATCGATGTATTACAAATTTTAAAATATATATACGATTTCCATCGATTTCTTATTAATTCCATTCGATCTATGCATTTTTCCAGAGTGTTGATAGATTGATGCAATGTGCAATCGTATCATTAACATCGACTGATGGAAATATCAAGCCCAAGAACTCCAATAGGCAAGGCTGTTCCGATACAACAGCAGAATAATCTTCATATGAAATGAGTCCATCTTTGTCTACATCGAATTTTCTGATGATAAACTCACACATATCCTAATAGGAAATGAAAATAATTACATGTTAGAGATATTGAGCTTAATTCTAAACTAACCGCTCTAAGTTCATTGATTTCATCTTCATCGTCGCCACTGAAAAAATGCTCCACTGCATTGACAACTTGTTCGCGATCGATATAGCCAGTTCCCTTGGTATTATAGACCTAATGAAATCGATAAAAAACTCCTTGACCTAATTCAATTATTTAATTAATAACATTTACCTCGAAAGCAAATTGCATTTTGGTAGACAAATCCTTGGTTGTATATAAAGTAAACAATTTTATCCATGCCTGGGCACTCACATATTTCACATCGGTGGTAATGGCCAGCAATATACGATCTATAAGCTTCACATTCGATATATTGAATAGAACCAAAAACAGATGATAGAATTGCTTTTTTTTCATCATTTTGGCTGTCGGTCCATTCCTCAAAACGAATTTGTAATAGACAATCAGCAGACAAGTGACATCGGTGTGTGTTAGATGCGTGTTGACCGAACACTCTTTGGCCAAGCCAGCGTATAAAGCAGCAAAACGGCTATTCTGCATGCTATCGATAGTCCCATCTAAATAATCCATTTTCTCTTCCAAACGAATAATAAATTCAAATATTAAGTGTATCTTGCAATTGATATTTGAAAAATGTGCCCGATGAAATTGATGTTAAGCAAGTTTTCTACTTAAGATTTAATTGAAAAGTCAAGGAAATATTGATGAAATGAGAATTTCTAATTTTCTGATATGTCTGAAATTTCTGATAACGAATTTGGTTTATTTTATAAATTTTTCAATATTAAGCTCGACAAGTTTCTCCAATTTGGACAAATGAAATAATTGGAACTGCTATTCTTCAAGGCCGAAATACCTCGTAAAAGACCTAGAAGACAAGTTGGGATGGGATCAAATCGAAATATGGGTGATCCAAAAATGAGAAGAGGTCATTTATGTGTTTAGAATTCAGTTGATCGATTTGAAATTATAACTCCATACCTTCTTTTAGTAAGGATATCATAGACTCAACTGCCTGGAAATGTGTTAATTGGATTTAATAGCAATCTAACTAAACTTAAACGTTCAAACTCATCTTTAATACGCCCAAAATTCTTGTCCAGTTAAACAGATTTCAATTTGATGTATTGCCACATCTTGTTTCGCCTTTTTAATATCAAAATTTTTATGCGAATTAAATTGTTACAAATCGTCCTACTCAACATTTGCAGATTTAAGTGTCTTTTGAATACCAAAATGCTAAAATGAATCAATCAAAAAATAAGGCGAAAAATGTGGAAATCTCTTTCTCTTTAAAGGCCCTGTGCAAATCCGTTAATACTTGTTGGTATATTTCTTTTTATTTTCTTTTCTTTTTGGAGGGGTTGTGTCAACTTGCCGACATTAAGGATCTTGTGAGTTTTCCTCCCCTTTCGTTTTGTCTGGGAGTGTGTGTAATGGAATGTGTGGGTGTGGGGGGGTGGATGGGTGTGTCGGTTGTTCGTGTGTGTATTTGTGGATTTTTTCCGCTTGAAAGGTCTTAACACCCAGCTCGGCACTTTTGTTTGGATTATTATATTCGCATTTCTCACATGTGCTCAAGCTGATGTAATTTTTATGTTTCATTTTATTTTGTTAAATTTTGCTCTTGTTTTGTTATGGCTTTTAAATTGCTCAAGTAGGCTTTACATTGAATTTCAGTCAAATGCAAATTTCAGTGAACAAAAAACCGAAAGACGAAAGCAAAACAAAACAAAAACAAAAAAACCCAAAAAAAAAAACAAAAAAAAAACCAAAACAAAAAAAAAAGCGTTAGTTAACAAATTTACCAAAATGAATCGAATTGACTGTAGTATGGATGATATGGCCAATACCAAGTTTCTAACAGCCTATGGTAGCCTGATCAAACAGTTTTGCACATCAACAGATTTTAATTATAATGAAGTTCTTGGCCTTATGGTTGTCTATTATAAATTTGTCAAGTTCAATGGGCCAACAGCGAAAAAGATGACCAAAAAGCAATTCTATGAGCTGTTCTTGGTGCTATTCCGTATTTGCGATATGTCAATTATCGATCGTGTATTATTGTGTATTACAAACGATGTGCGTTTCGTGATTCCAGAAGCCTGGATGCAATTATTTTCGGTTTTTCTTTCCAAGGACACGAAACTTCGTTCTCAATTCGCCTATAATGTAAGTTTATTTATGGCGGCATATTCTAGTCCACAAATCAAACGATTTGGTCATATATTCTAGGTTTATACGTATTCCGGCACTACTAAATTGAATCGTGAGGCTGTTTGCTTAGCTGTGGAGAAATTTTTCGAAGGTGACGATGATGATGAAGTCAATGAGTTAAGAGCGGTATGTAACTTTCTCTTCGATTCGTTTTATTATGTAATAATCGTATGCCTTGCAGGACATGGTTGAATTTGTTTTTAATAAGTTTGATTTGGACAAGGATGGCATTATATCTTATAGTGAATATGCAGAAGTCGTACAGAATCAGCCACCATTAATAGAATTCCTAGGACAAATCTTTCCCGACGATAATGATCTTACCTTAGTAGCTTTATGTACTAATATAGAGTCTAAGTTTAGAAGTGATGATTGAGAGTCATTATAAACTCTAACAATGTGAAACCGAAACTAAATCTTTGTTATGATGATAACTTTGCTTGCATTTCTTTGGTTTTAATTGTTCATTTTCAGTTGGTTTCTGTGCCTTGTTGTTAACATTTTTACGGTTCAGTTTATTAATTTTAATGCCAACGGCTAATTTTATGCTCCACAACGAGAGAGAGACCGAGAGGATGAGGAAATGGTGGGGTGGGGAGGGGTATAGGGGACAACATATGCTGTTTAGCCCACTTACACAAAAGAGTCGCAAGTGTTGAAAATAGGCGCTTACAAGGATTTCGCTGTAAGTTGAGCAAAGCTTTACAATGAAGTAATTTTCTATTAAGTACACACAAAAGTTGAAATTGCCTTTCGAGTGGCGGAGGCGGCGGCGGCTGCTGCTGCTGCGGGTCCTGTATCTTCTGGCATTATGTTTTGTTTCACTTTCAGTTCTCATTCTTCCTTTTATTGTTGGTATTTTTTTTTCTGCTGCTGCTGCAAATCTGTGCGAATGTAATTGTCTGTGTCGTTTTTGTGTGTTGCCAGTTTGTGTTGTTTTTGTTGTTGTTGTTCGTGTTTAACTCTTTCTTCTTGGCTAGTAAGTAAGGATATACAATCCCTAGGCCCTAGGCAAAAACTTGTTGTTGCTGCTACTCGTGTTGTTTCTACTGCTTGTTTGTTGACGGCAAAGCATTTATTTTGCGGCTTTGTAAAGCAATTAAATATCCTATTTCTCTTTCTCTCTCTCTCCCGCCTTGCTTGTATCCTTTTAGCCATCTTTACCCCATCCCGTAACATATGCGGGCATACATTTTCATCCCATCCATTTTATTCCCACACTTTTGTTTGCGAAGCCAACATGAAATTTTCTAATTAAATTGCCCAAATTATATGTTACATGGAATTCACATATGTGTAAGTATGTATGTATGTATTTACCACATGCACATACATAAGTGTAAATACATGCAGATATTTTGTTGATTTTTAGTTAAACTATCTTATCTCTCACCTAAAGCAAAACACTTTAATTATGAATTTCATTTTAATACTAAACTAGTAATTTTATGAGCCGTTTCTGTCAGTGATTGAGGCTTTTGTTTGACAGAATCCATCTCCACAAAGGCTTGACCCATGGAATGTGTGACAAAAGAAGTTGTCCTAGTGGAGACTAATAGAAGTAATTTTTGGGTTCCATGGTGTCTTTCTTATCATCTATGTTCCATGCATAAAGAGGTTGTTCTTTCTATTTTGTAATGCCACAACACAACTTTCTCTTAGAAGCTTTTTTGGTGTCTTCCTTATCATACTTGGCCGATATAGAGCTCAAACTGTATGACTACCTCACGTGTCACAAATTTCTCCTTTATTGAGGTAACAATCAGTTAAAAAGAACAGTGGAAAACCAGTTTCAGTTAGCCCCTATTATAATTTAGGTCATTAAAGATTCCAAATTCAAAATTTAATAAAACTTTCATCGAGTTTATAATTCAAAACTCTCAAGCTTTTACTTAAGAAGATAAATTTTCTGTATATAGCATATCCCTTTAACTTGTCCAACTATTTCATTAATTGTTAAACATTTTTAGTCTATAAACTACCAAGTATTTTGTTTGTATTCGAATGTTTCGAATGTGTGACATATTCATCAGTATTAAGCTAATTGAAATATATATTTTTTTGCACCACCAATTGTGTGTTAATTTCGTTTGGCCATTTGGAAAATGCACAATTTGCATTTAACCAAGTGTTAATGCACTGTGTGACTACATAAAATGCCAACATGCTGCGAGTGCAACAAGATTTACTGTAGGAAAAAGGAAAAAAATAAGAGGAAAAACACATTCTGCAGGCGATAAATGGACTGACGAATGCAAAAGGATACAGAAATGACCAGCACCACTGACTATCAGTGTGTTAGTGTTTGTGTGTGTATATTTTTCTTTCATTTTTTTTTTTTGTGTATGTGTGTGTATGACAACATAACATAAATGCGAGGAAAAAGCCTGGAAAACAAACATAGCAGTCCGCTAAAGGGGCAAGTTAACAATGAAAAGAAGAAAAAAATGAAATTCCAGCAACTCAGTTAAAACGTCGACATTTTTTTTTAACAGTCAATGCAACAGGAGAGACGCCTCGCGCAAGGAATACACAAATAGCAAAAGGACAACAACAAGTGAGAAAGGGAGACCCCTTTTTTTCTGTTGGCATTTGGTTGAGGCCTAGGCTAGCAAAGGGTCAAGTCCGTGACGTGGTCACTTTTCATGTTTCTGCCCCCCATTTCGACCCTTGTCGTCTGGCAATGCGAAAGTCACGCGTTCAACTTTTTATGCCCGGCGGACAACTAGCCATGTCATTGACTGGGTCGCCACCAGTCGATGGCCAATCCGATTTCTGACATCTTTCAGAATAAGAAGAAAAAAAAGGCCAATACAAAAAATTGAAAAACATAGCTGGCTTATATATTTGTTACCCATACGCTCTGTTGCACGCAAACGAATTTATTTCCTTTCATTCCCATCCATGAGAAAGAACTTTGCTTTTTGAGCCACAGAAACCGCACAGAGAAAATTTGTTAAGTGTTTCAACAGTTTTGAGTTGCTGAAAATGTATTTACACACACTGATACACTCACTCACTAGCACACACAGAACTACAGGCATTACTTTTTCCTTCTGCATTGAAAAGTGGAAATGCCGCAAATTGTGAAATGCCATGTTGTCATGTGGTTAAGACCAGAAAACTTTTGGCTCCGTGTATTCTTCTTTAAATTGCATGAATATTGCTATCCTAACTAGAATTTGAATAAAAAATTCTTCAGATTTCTAATTTTTAGCTGTGTGCTAAACTTGGAAATCCAAACAAATTAATCATTGAATTTAATATGTATTCAAGTTATTAGAACCCCAAAATATAATCTTCTATTTACTTATTTCAGACAATTATAAGCTCCGGAGCCAAAAATTGAATACCTTACTTATATTTCAACAGCTTTTTTATCTAATTGAAGTCTTGGGAACATTAGGATCATGAAAAGTTATTCGTTTCTATGTTAGGGTCTTGTATGTTTTCCTTATTATATTGTCTTCCCGTCATATTTTAAAACGTCATATACAAATTCGAAAATGCATTGCAACTGCAATGAATGAAGACTTAAGTCTAGTGTACTACAGTGTATCTTGATTTGTACTTTACTCTTTATGGTCTTTCTCACTTTAATAATGTAAAAATATATAAAAATTACCAAGGAGACAATAGAGATTACTGCGGTAATAGAAACTTTACCAGCAATTTTATGATTTTCATTTCATTGCAGAAATAACGTATTGAAATTCATTTTAACGGCAACAAATTGCCATCTGTTTTTTTTTGTGGAGAAGCCATTGAAAAAGTACCTACTAAAAAATCCTTAATGCCTTTATGCCTGAAATGAAAGGAAAATCTGTGTAACAAAATGTTAAAAAAAAAAAACCAAAAACGAAAAGGATATCCGCGCATAACATCTAACGATAACAATGATAACAATAATAATAATCATCATCATCGTCGACGTCGTCGTCCTTCTCATCCTCCTTAAGAAAAGAGAGAGCGGTGGAAGAGTTGGAGATGGGAGCTGGGAATTCCTGTTGTTATATCAGTGTAGAAAAGGATACAAGGAATGAAATGTGTGCAATATTTACATCTATTGAGATTTCTCTCAAGCGACCTGGAATCGTTTTGATTGTCACATTGTCATCATCTGCATATTAAGTACAAGTGATTACACTTCTCTCTGTATGAGTGTACATACATGTGTGTGTGTGAGGGGTGTATTTGTGTGTGTGAGGATTTGGTGGTGCTGCTGGCAACGTGATGTGTGCGGCATTGAAATTTCGGCATTTAAATCTAACCAAGCAAAAAACGAGGCACGGACACACAACACAGAGAACACACAGAGAACACACAGAGACACTCACTCACACACACACACACCCACCGACAGTGAAAATACAAAAGCCATTGAATAACGATACATATGTATCTCTTGTTAACGAGCACAGCACGAGTACACGAATGTAAATGCTTTTTTTATTTCGCTTTCTTCTCTCTTTTTTTTTGTTGTTTTGTTTTGTTCTGTTCTAAAAGTGGATTGGTTGGAAATCAAATCAGTTTGGTATAGAAGCGGAAACGGAATCCATTTCAGGCACGTGAAGTCCTTTTGATTATCCTGGTTTTTGTATTCAAACGCGGCACAACCTCAAAGAGAATAAAAAAAAAACCCAAAATGTCATTCAATGTGAGAAATGAGCTAAAAAGGAAAAAAAACAGTTGGCTTAATGCATTGAAAAGTTAACTAAATTTTCAACTTTTTGCGAGATTTACGCCAATTTTCATTTGATCAACAAACATTTTTGAAGGGACAACTTTATTTAGGTTTTAAAACTTTTCAAACATATGTGGAGAACTTAAAAAAAAACTGAAATGAAGTTAGGAGGACTCATTACTATTTTATGTTGGGAAAATCCAAAACAAAATTGTTGTGTTTTTTATTAATCAATCCTTGACCGGCTAAATTAATGACCTATGTTAAATTTCATTTATTATAATTCCAATTCTGACTGATTCCAATGGGAAATCATGAGATAAAACATAACAAGTTAGGTTTATTACCATTATTCTACTTTTTGTCTGGTTTGTTTAAGTTGTTATTAGGTAAAAAATGTTTAATTTTGAAAATATGGGCAATACTCAGATCAATTTCCATCGCCTTGGAATAAAAATATGTTGATTAAATGTCCCCTATATGTTTATTATTCTAAGAGAGGCCTTTTGGATAACATTTCGTTGTTTTTTGTCAAATATTTGTGGTAGATGAGATATTTTCTTCAAAACTGCTGTGAAAGTCGTTAAAAAATATAGAAAAAATTTGAGGTTGCTCTACACTTTTTCTAGTTCTTAGCCAAATTAGCAGCGTTACGGGGAAAAAATAATATAAAACAAGGAAAAGGAATATTGTGGAATTCTGAGGCATCTAAAGTTAAGATTATAGATCTATTGGTTTAATCACTCTCAAGAAATACTCAAATTTGCATAATCGATCAGTAAATTAATCGTGAAACTTGAAGTTGGCATAGGTGTAGCTTTGCCATCTACAAATGGATCAGTAGAAAATACAAACATAAAATATATAAGTCTACAAAATAAATGTCGCTTTCAATTTAGAGTCTCACGTTTTGCTTAAACTTTTTGGCATATATGGCCATACAAAACGTATTAAAGCTATTTTGTTAACTAAGTTAAGAAGGAGTTGGTTTGCACTTGAGGTAGACCAGCCAAGTAACTACAGTTGATTAAGGTAATTATAAAACTACTAAACTGCCTTTTACCACTGAAATTTCTTCTTAAGTTCAAACTCTATATATTCTGTGCGAGAATCGCAAGCCATTCAAGTAAAACATTAACTTTGAAAAGAACTAACCACTAATTAAGTAAATACTTCAGTATTTGCCACTCATAAGAAGTAAGTAATTTGATAGCCACACACATGCACACATGCACACACACACACAGAGACACTTCTAGACACAATGAGTATGAGTTTGTTGCTGCTGGCATTGCATTCAATGCTCTACTTTCTTGGTTTTTCATTGTTTCTCGCTCTAGAATTAAAACTAAGCACTTCAGAGCACACAATTCGCATAAACAAGGGGAAAAAAAGAGAAAGAGAGACACACACACAGCAAGCAGGGGGAGAGAATGAGAAAGGAAACAAAAATGGTAGCACTTGAAAAATCGTAAAATTGAAATTATAATTGCCACTGCAACTGACTCGAGAGAGAAAAGGTTTTTTTCCGCCCCTCTTCCCCTTCTTTCTTTCTCTTCTTTGTGTTGCACCGCGAAAATTGTCCGGGCTTTGGTTCGGTTCGTCTCTGTCTTGTTGTTCTCTTGTATTTTCTGACCTGCCAAAGATGGTCTAATTGCGTTTTCAACTGATCGCTGGTATCGTTAAAATGCTTGTCAAATAATAATTACACCAGACCAGGCATTTCTCCCCCCTCAGCTGTATATACGTATGGCAATAAAATACAAAGAATGCCAAGCAATTTGCTTTTTAATTGCACTTGCCATATCACGTTCACTTGCCAGAGCTATGCAATGTTATGCCTAAGCTGCTCCCATTTGACATACAAATATGTTTAATATACGAGTATGCACATATACATATGTATGTATATGTGTATATGTATATGGGATGTCTATATAAATAAGGCAAAAGGAATTTCAAAGCTTGTAATCTACCCTCTTCTGGTTTAACCTTTCGTATCAACCTTTTTTGTGTGCCAAAAAGTGCATGTGGCAAGCCGGATGTGTTGCGACATTTTTCGTAGCAAAAAGCGCTAAAATATTTCCACACATATTCTCTGAAAAGGGAACAACATTGAAAAGCAGCTCCCGCTGTCTCCCTCTCTCTCTCTCTTCCGCACAACTAACCCCTTCATCCAAGTAACAATGCCCTAGGAATGGCACTTGGTGTTTGCTACATTTGTGCAACAAACTGTAGTTTGTCTGTTACGGATTTGGTCAGTTTTTTTTTCCACTCTTTTCCTTTCATGCTGCATGATATTCAAAAAGTTGGAGTTTCCATTTTTTCGGGTAGAATTTTTATTCCATTTCCGTTTGTCCGTAGGTGTTGTTGTTGCCCGGGATTTCAGGATTGAGAAGGCGGCTTAACAATTTGTCGATAATTCCACTTTTTGAGGTCGCTCATTGAAAATCAATAGTTTTAGGTTCTTCTTAATCCAAGCAGAGTTCATATGAAATTAAATATCAATAGATTGCATGATGCCCAAAAATGTATGCTATGTTTTTTTGAGCTAGTCGAATTTATAGTTTTACTTCATTTTAAACACTTTTCAACTTAATTTGTGGTCTTTTTAATAGCACACATGAATTTTCCATCACACTCTCTCTCTCTCTCTCTGCCTCACTCTCTCTCTCTAATATTTTCACACTCTTTCATTGGGTCAATTTCTTGCAGTTATTGAAAATGCAACACAAAATGCTGCACTTGAAATTGCAAATTATTTTTAAGTACGAAGAAAACTGTAAATTGCACAAAAGCCAATTGTGAGTATTAGGAAATTGGTTTGTGTGAGTCTTTCGATGTGTGTGTGTTTTAGTAAACAGGACAAACAGGACGATAACAGCATTGAGAAAGAGGAGAATTTGCCAATCTATAGCAGAGGACAGGAGCAAACTCTGATGAGTATATGTGGTCTTTTCCTACAGAAGCTCCTCAGGACACTTTTTGCTTATTGAACTTACGTAAACAACAACAACAAAAAAGAAACAATTTTAGAATGTCTATAGATGGGTACACTAATAAAAAAAGACACAATAGTATCGAAACTATTTCAATTCCACCATTATCCAATCAGAGATGCAAGCACAAAATTATCAAATTGAAAGTAAATTTAATAAAAACTTGGAAAATCTTTACTGAACTTTAAGTTACCCATTTTTAGCTAAACAGTGATTCATTCTATGAGAAAGAAAGAGATAATAATTTAGTTCTTATTTATCTTTGAATGATTTCTTCAAGTGTATTTTGCTTTTTGTTGTAGTAGTAACGTGAACCAAAGTGTTTGCTGCATGCAACTGATTGCAAAGGATTTTATGGTTGTTGCTGCTTTAGATGTTGTTCCTGATGTTACTGTTGTTGTTGTTGTTGTTTCGCCTGGCAATTGCAATGGCAATGCAAAAATACACAACAGCAGCAGCAGCTACAGCAACCGAAGCAGCAACAAGAGCAACAGCAGCCGCTGCCGATCGCATGAGATGCAACGTTTAAGTGCAGTTGCTTCGTTCTGTTGTCTGTTGCCTGTGAAAATTGTGGAAACAAGGAGCTTACCCCAATGTGGCAACGGGCTGGGGGTTACAATCTATCGATGGAGCCTTGTTGCCACAGAAGGTGTCGCTCGTTTTCTGTCTATTTGAGTGTGCCAGTGTGCCTGTGTGTGTGTGTGTGTGTGTGTGTCAAAAACAAGAGGAGGCCACACCAAGTGGAGTCCGCACCAATGTTGCCATGGCAGTAGCTGTAAAATGTCGACATCAGCATTACATGCGACAATTGCTCCAACTGCGGATTTTTAGTTTAATGCCAATGCAAACGCAAACGCAAATGCAACAACACGCCAATACCAAACTAAATGCAATCGGTGACGGGAAATATGTTCCTCGAAAACATAGAAAAACCCCCAAAACGGAAGTTCCGTTTTCTGCTAGTCTAATTAAGCAGAGAAAAGTCAATTAGTGAAAAACCTGAACAAACTCGGTTAGCTTTAAAACTTGCCCCCCAGTTGACATTTTTCAAATACCAAAGAACTCTTCTAAAAGGTTGTATCAATGTATACTCCAAATTAATAACTTTTCTTAGTCTTAATAATTATTTTCACATTATTTTCTGTTTTTCTTCTTCCCCATTGATTCAACAAAAAACTATTACACCTATAAGCCCTCTCGGTTACAACAGATCTCAACTTTTTCAATACACAACGACCTCTACAATTTTTTTAGTATATATAGTTCTCTTGTTCAATTCAAAAATAGCAAAAAACAAACTCCACAAGCTCGTGCTAGAAACAAAGAATAAAACTTACTCAAGTTTTCCAATAAAATTAAAAGTTTGGCTGCATGCGCAGATTTTGTTACGATTTTTGCTTGTTTTTGGTTTATTTTATTTATTTATTAAAAGTAGAAAAATACAACTACAAAACATTGAATTGCGGACAGGCGTTTTAGCCAAGGGGAGAGCTAAAAAAGTTTTGATTGCCAATAAAGATTTGCAGGTGATAATATAGCATAATCTGGGCACGTTTCAAAGTTGCAGGAAAAAACACAAAAGAAAAACAATGTTTAAAGTGCTTTACACAAAAACGCTAAAACAGAAACTGAGTAAAATAATAATTTATAAGCAAAAAAAATAGGTTTTTCCTCTCCCCTCTTAGAAGAGGGGAGATTTAGAACTCACACTGTGAGAATGCACAAACTGTATCTTTACCTTGTTGACAAATGAACTAATTAATTTCCTTTTTGGACCTGGCAAACTCAACCATTAGCTGCAGCTGCTACTTGCTAAACTTTTCCATCTCTTTTTGTTTTTTTTTGCTGGCAAAGGTTACTTAAGAAAATCTTTGACAAGTGCTAAAAAGAAGGCAAGAAATTATATTCCAAAAATTTAGTTGATATACCCTTTAGATATATCTATATATACGTAAGGTCATAATGTGGCCTTTGACCTGGTTTTTTGTATAAGAAGTTTGCCTGCATTTAATTACAAAAAATAGAGGGGAAAATGTCACGCGCCACTTTGCAACTCCCTCCCCCTCTGTCTCTGTCTCTATCCCTCTCTGAGCGTGAACAAAAGCAAACAAAATTTCAATAATAAAATTTTCAACATTTTGGCGCCATGAAGACGCAGACAAACAACTAAACACCAGGGCCAGGACTCTATCCAAAGAGCTGGCTACAATTGCAGCAGAATCATAATTACAGTCACGTTGCTAATGAATTTTGACAAAGAAAGTGCAAAAGAAAATGCCATGAAAATGGAAATGTAATGGAAATGCATTTAGAAAAAGCTTTGACCTTTTCATTTCAAATCAAGTCAATGTCAATGACTATATAGAATATTCAAGAAATGGAAATCCATCAACTTTGTCCAAGTAATACAGATCAAGAACAAATTGACTGAAGTAAGACATTGTTTCAGAGATTATTAAAGGCCAATTTGGACTTATATGATTTCTCCTAAGCCTGAAGAATTTGCCACCTCAGAGAATGTAAATGTAAATATATTATCCTATACACAAACACCCATTGAATTCTAGGGAATTTCTAGTCTACTTTTTCTACGAAAATTTAATTTCCAACTCTGTTGTTTCGCTCGAAAATTGATTTAGATGAAGCAGCAAGAAGCAGGCCAGAAGAGGGGCGAAAGAAAGTCAAAAATAACTCATAGCCAAACAATGTAAAGTCCAAAATGGATGATAAAATAGAAATTCGTAGCAATTCGTGTAATTGCAAAAAGCGTGTTTTCTACATCTATGTTGAATGTTGTTCGTAGAAAGCTACCATTTCGCTATCACCGACGAGTTGGTAAGAGTCAGAGACGAGTCAAGTCTCTGTCCGGAACAACAACAACAATAAGAACAACCATGAAATTTATGGGGCAACTGTGGAGAAGACCAGGGAGCCGTGGCAACCACGCCCAATACTTCAGTAAACATAAATTTATTTATGAGCATGTGTCCGTGTTCCGTTGTGCTCCACACACACACACACACACACACACACGTAGAACGAGTCCAAGTCCACCTCCATCTACTTCCGCTAGCTAGCTCCACCTCTCTCTTACAATGTTCCTGCTGCGTTACCAACTTCCGCCAAGCTTACAAATTGTTTGAGGGCGAATTTTAATTATTCCTCATTGTTTTGATAGCAAACGCGTGTCGTGTGCCTGCTGCTGTTGGAGAGAAAAGGACTTGGACCTGAGACCAACACAGCCTGTAGCAATGACAGGCTCTCCCCAGTGACCCCAACCCACTAGCCCACCACGCCCACCCATCATCATCTTTCACCCAGCCCCCATAGTGGCTCGTTCGTTTGGATTTGGATTTAGCTTTAGCTTCGTCTGCTCTGCACTCTCTGACAACTGAAAATGAAGATGATTTTGGTTTTGGGTGACCTAGTCACAAAAACAATTGTCACTGGGACTAGTTCTGAGTTTTGTCTCTCTCTCTCTCTATCTCTCTGCGTTGCTGTCTCTCTCTCTTTTTGTCTCTTACTACTTGCAACTAACCTTACACTGTTCCACTTCAATTGTTACTTTGTGGCCCTTTTTTTTAAGGGGGAAGCTTAATTGAGGTTGGTTTTTGCTAGAATTTAAACGAAAATGAATGAAACTAGTTTTTGGAACTAGAAAATAGAAAATTAAACCACTGCCACTCACTAAAAATAAATAATTGAAACCGAAAAAACAAGTAATTAATTGTCACAATATTCAATCATCATGTTAAAAGAATTTTAAAGGTTCGAATGGAAAGGAAAACTATTATCTAATTGAGTATAAATCCATTTTTTGAACAGTAAATTTAGACATTTTCAAAAAGTTGTAGAATGTTTTCAGTTTTTTACAGTTTTTGCAAAAATTAAGTTTGATTTTTTAGCTTTAAACACTTGTTTAGTTACTTAGTTTTAGTTTAGCTGTTACCTGAAATTATTTTAGACTAATATCTTTTAATTTAAGTTAGGACTGAGAATATTTTGGAATTAATAATTGTAATTATAATAACAACACAATAAAAGACAAAACCAAACACCAATTTAATTAATTAATATAAATCAACTGTAAATACTAAATAATTACAGAAAATCATTTAAAAACAATGAGAAGAAGCAATGAGATTTAGAAATTGAACTAATCCTACTCTAACAGCAAAAAAAAACCATAAAAATCAAAATTTTAAACAATTTTCATAACAAAATAAGTTTGTTTTGATTCAATTTACATATATGTCTAGATATAAAGAAACAAAAAACTCCAAAACAAAAGTTGCGCCTGCGAGAGCGCTCTGCAGAGCAAAGGACAACGACATCCTTTTTGGAACTCACCAATAAACCCGCAAAAACCAAGAGCTTAACTTTTTTCCAACATTTATGCGGGTCGTCGTTGCTTTTTTTTGTTTTTTGTGTGTTTTTGCCTTTTCAACAAATTTAGTTTCATGTTTTTTTTTTTTGCGTTATTGTTAAAGGAAAAGCCTTTTAGCAATTTTACAGTTTAACACAAAAGTTAAAATGTCAACGCCGTCTGATGTCGATCTTATGTATGTATATATATAAATGCGACGGATGATGAATGGATGGGTAGAAAAGTGACCAAGGAAATGTGAGAAATGTGAGGGCTGAAAGAATATTTTATGATGGCTATTTAGTTGAAAATTCGTTACTTAAAGTTTTAGTTAATGTTAAGCATTCAAAATAGTTATAAAGTCCACAATTTGGCAGCTCAATATTATGAATTTAGGCAAAGATTTTTATCCTGGGAAGAATATGTAAGATTAATGCTTTTAATTTTTATTAGTATTTTTAAATGACTAACATTTTTGTTTAATTTCAAATAGAATCTTGGTATTTTATAAACAATATCAGCTAATTGAAATCTAAAACCCTTTGTAGATTAACTTTCGATTTATAATATAATTTTCCATATTTTTTTACTTAATGCATGCGAAAGGATCTAAAAAAAAAGGTAAAATTGGTTAGTATATTATACAAAAAAGTAAATTTCTTCTATAATTTGACAAGTCTAATGCAAAATCTGTTCCCATTTAAATATATCTACCTATTTGAGACTGGTTTTTCCTTTAATTTCAATTCAATACAATTTCCTTTCTTTTTTTTATTCAATTTGTTTCTTGTCTTAGAATATTCAGTCGCCTTTAATAGTTTTTCCCCTACTCACTTTTGAATTAGCTAAAAGGATTCAAGCTTCTTATTAAAAATTTCTTGCAACATTCCAAAATATTATAAATAATTTAATAATTATGAATTGGGAAAAATAACAGGGCATAAAAAGACATCTCACTGCTGCGTATTACAATTTGTATTATAAATGTGGCTTTGTCGTCTCGAAGAGATATCATTTCAATTTTGGCCTGGCTTATTTCATTCATCAGGCTGTCAATGAGTAAACAAACAAAAAGAGGCCAACAAACAGGAGTGGAATTGGCAAATTTGGTGGCTTCTTTTCTTCGTTGAGTATTGAATTCAATGAAAAACTCAATGGAACTACATATGTAATAAATAACATAATTTATAACTGTGTGTTTAGTTTAGTTTCGGATTCAAGTGAATCATAAATTTCATAAAATCCATCTAAAATTTTAAATAAGTCTTAAGCCATTTCTATAGATTGAATGAAATGTAAGGATAAACAATTTAAAAACAACAAACAATTTTAATTCCAACTCAAATTCTGTTACCTTTTTCTTCGAATCCTTGACAAATCCAGTCCTGCTGATGGTCAACACATATCTAGTGAGAGAAAAACAGACAAACTGCCGGAATCACAGCTGCTGCTATTGGAATTTTGTATGTTTATTTGCTGTAATAATATTAGTATTTGCATTTATTTGCTGCTACAGGAGGAGAAAATCAACAAAACACCAAAAACAAAAAACAAAAAAAAAGAAAAGTCCTTTTGTTCTTGTGTCGATACTTCTGGTCCAAGAGTCAGGACAGCTTTCTGGGCATGTCTGCCCAATGATTGTTGTTCAGGAAATAAGATTAATGCAATTGGGAAATCGAACATTGGGAATTTTGTCTTGGCTATTGCTTGTTTTTGATATCTTCTTTTACTTTCTCGCTCTCTCTCTCTCTCTTCCTCTGTTACCTTTCTCCTTGCCCTGTATTCAAATATTGGAAATAATATGTATATATATTTGATTCATATAAATTGTTGTGCCATTTCCATTGCAAAAGTCAAAGAAAAACTTATTAAATAAACAAAGAATTGATTGCTTGTATAATCAGAAACCAATGCACATTATTCCAGACTTAAACTAGAAGTTAAATATTTCTATGAGTTTATATAAGAAGTTACCAACTTGATTTGGAGTATTGAAGTATTGAAAATACTTGAAAGTGGACATGAATTTTAGGCCATTTCTGGCAACTGTTTTGGGGCCAAGAGATAGTTGTTAAAAATTCTATTTGGAAAAAACAATTTTCCAAATACGTTTGCTGAACATAGTAATATTTTCAGTTTTTATCAAAACTTTTCCAAAATTTTGCCCAGAATGTTGCGTAGTTTTGGAAATGCTTTGCTTAAGCAAAACTATCGGGTATGGCTCCAGCAAAAATGCATGGAACACAAGATGCCCGAGGATTTGAAAAATGTGGAAACGGACAAGGATCCGGAATTCTCATCGATGGTCCTATATTACTATCACAAGGCGGCACAAATAATGGAAAACGAACTGATCAAGGATATGGATGTATATACATACATGAAGCCCGAAGAGAAAAAGGCACGAGTTAGTGCCATATTGAATCTGATGGGTAGTGTAACCACATCGGTTGAAGTTAATTTTCCAATTATTAAAAGCAATGGCACCTATGAAATAATATCGGGTTATCGATCACATCATATAAGGAATCGTCTGCCCTTGAAAGGAGGTGAGTGATCCCAAGCAGGGGAGATAACCCAGTTTACAATTTTTCCATATGCTTAAGGTATACGCTATGCCATGGATGTCGATAGTTCTGAAGTCAAGGCCTTGGCCACACTCATGACCTTCAAGTGTGCCAGTGTCAATCTGCCCTATGGTGGCTCCAAAGGAGGTGTTCGCATTGATCCCAAGAATTATTCGGTCAGTGAACTGCAAACTATTACACGTCGCTACACCATGGAGTTGCTGAAGAGGAATATGATTGGACCAGGCATCGATGTGCCGGCCCCAGATGTGAATACTGGTCCACGTGAAATGAGCTGGATAGTCGATCAATATCAGAAGACCTTTGGGTACAAGGATATCAATGCGGCGGCCATTTGTACGGGCAAACCAGTTCATATTGGTGGCATCAATGGACGACATGCGGCCACGGGGCGTGGTGTGTGGAAGGCAGGCGATATGTTTCTTCAGGACAAAGAATGGATGGATATGCTTAAATGGCAAACGGGCTGGAGGGATAAAAAGGTTATTGTCCAGGGTTTTGGCAATGTCGGCTCATTTGCGGCCAAATATGTTCATGATGCCGGTGCCAAGGTAATTGGCATCAAAGAGTTTAATATTTCTCTGATCAATCAGGATGGAATCGATATCAATGTAAGTATACATTTCTATTTCAAAACTAATTATTAGCTTTTTCTCCATAGGATTTGTTAACCTTCAGGCAAGAGAAGAAGACCATCAAGGGCTATCCAAAGGCCACAGAGACTACAGAGGATCTATTATTGGCCGAGTGTGACATTTTGATGCCTTGTGCTACGCAAAAGGTAATTACCAGCGAAAATGCGGCATCTATTAAGGCCAAAATGATTCTGGAGGGTGCCAATGGTCCCACCACACCGGCTGGCGAAAAGATTCTCCTTGAAAAGGGTGTCCTTATTGTGCCCGATCTCTATTGCAATGCTGGTGGTGTAACAGTCTCCTATTTCGAATATCTGAAAAATATCAATCATGTATCATATGGCAAAATGAACTCAAAGACCACCTCCCAGCTGATTCACGAGGTGATCAACTCCATAAATGAGTCTCTTACTCGCTGTGGTGAATCTCTAGTGGTAAGCTAAAAGAAGCCTCAACCCTGAGTCAATGAAGAAGAGTCTTCATTCTTTTCTTATAGCCTCCAATCGAGCCCAATGTTAATCTCAAGAAGATTCGTGATTGCACCAAAGAGGCTGACATAGTGGATGCAGCCCTACAAACAGTCATGGAAGCCGCTGCCGAGGGCATCAAGATCACGGCCAATAAATTTGAGCTTTGCAATGATCTGCGAACCGCCACCTACATTTGGTCAGTTTTTAAAATCTTTCGTGCCTTGGAAAGCTCTGGAATATCTCAACAATAGAAAATTGTGGGGAATTCTGTATTTTAAAATCGAAAAATTCAAAATGATATTATCAATCATATTTTTATTTCGCCAGTATCTATAATTGATTTAATCAGAAATATTTCGAGTAATCAAATCAATTCATTAAATATAACTTCCTTTTTATCATAACCAATCAAAAGGATTATTTAGTGGCTCGGAAGTTCGGAACTGGGAGAAACAAGTTCAATCAAATTTTAGCTAATATTTGTTTACTTTTCATTTAAAACTTAAAGGAAAATTCTTTCTAAACTTAATACTTTAGAGACGTGATGATGGATAATGAATTAAATAAATTGACATATTCGGCATGAGGTAGAGACGAGTTAGAATCCTTTGGGGCAAATGTGATCTAGGAACTTGTTGTGGTGCTGTTCGAATGCTCCTCTTCGCCTAGACCTAGGCCGCTTATGAGACCACCCAGAAAACTATCGACAATGGGATTGCCGCTGCCAGCAGGAGCAGGAGCAGCAGGTGCTGGGGCTGGAGCTGGAGCAGCAGGAGCAGGAGCTAAAGGGGGATTACCACCCACATAACCACAGTCGTACATGCGATTCAACTTTTCCACATCAAAGTCTGAGAAGCCAACACGTTGACCCATTTTATCAGCTCCATTGGCTTGCTGTGATCATAGGAAACGAATTGAATGGGTTTTCTGTGTTGTAAAGGATTCAATTGTACTCACCATGGCAACAATGGTTGGCTGTCCATTGGTTGAGAAGGCATTCTTCGAATAGTGCATAACACTGCCATAATCGTAGGGTACACCGAAAGCCTCAGTTTTCGCTGCCTTTTCAAAGTTATTCATAGCCGATGATTGAATGTTTCGGAATTGAATGGCCACATAGGAATCCCGTTCCATGCGATTCTGTTCGTGCAAAAAGCCCAAGGCATGCATCAGCTCATGCATGGCAGTGCCAGGACGACTAAGGCAACCAGGCGATTGAAGGTTGACTTCCTGTTTGCCACCCACACGTCCCACCGAGGACCAGCAACCCGAACTACCGCTGACAATGGAGATGTAGTCCCGCTCAGTGCTGCGTGGCACGAATCGTATACACGTGCGCTTATGGTACTCGGCAATGGCATTCTGAACGGTGGCCATGTCGCGGGAATTGAAATTGCCGCGAATCTCATAGGGCACCACACCTTTGGGCCAACGCGAGGACTGTGTGGTTAGGCCATTCTTCATGGTAATGTCCGTTTGCGGGACTAGAATATCGCCCTCCAGATAGCTGCCCAGTTCCTCGGGATTCATTTCATTTGTCTCAGCACTGTAATTTGCCACCAAATTGGCCGTCAATTCTTGATCTGGCCTACCAAACAAGGCACTTCCATACGAGCTTAGATCAATGATGTCCTTGTTGACACCCGGTGGTCCCTCTAGGCCATTTTCAGGCAACTCAATGACTTCTGTGTCGTCTATGTCATCATCATAGGAGATTAAAGGCACTGCTTGGCTGAGGCTCACACCCAAAGCTAAGAGGAGAAGCAAGCGACTCATGGTGGGGTAAATTATTTGTTTCTTTTTTTTGGCTTCCAATGTTGGACTGTGTTGCAGATTTGAATTCGCGCAACTTATATATCCAATTCCGGCCAATGGTTGGTGTTGACGTGACCGTCTTTTTGTTTCCACTTTACTTTTTTTTTTGTTTTTATCAGACGCCGGTTGTTCTTATGTACATAAACATGATTTCGCCGGCAACCTTCAAATGGGACATCCGAATCGTCATCGTCTTGGACTCTCTTAACACGCTTTCTGCTGCTTGGTAAATATTTGGGCAACGTTGAACGCTAGTTATTACCATAAACTGTATCAGTAGTTTGTTTGCATATTCAAAGTTTAATGACATTTTCATTTCTCATTTTCAACGCCCCCAAACAATAACCGATAAGAACTTATCTGGGCAACCTTTTTCGCTTTATGGATTCTTATGCGGAGTCGTAGGCGACAAATGCCTGTGATTTAGAGTGGAAATATCACTAAGCAGACTGGTATACATAAATATTTAATTCTCAAGGAGCCACAATTAAATGACGGAAGAAAACAATCCAAAATGAGCGTCAGTTTACAATTCATAAATTCAAGTCATTAATCTAAATATAGAAATTGGCTAAGTCTAGGGCTTTTTCCCTTTCTTATGCTACTTTTAAATGTTTTGCATACTTGCCTGCTAAAAATTTAAATATTCCAAGTAAGAATCCTTTTAGGAGATTTAATTTCTTAAATAAATTCAAGTTTCTTTTTGTGATCGTTAGACAGATCTTTCAGATTCCAACACAACTATAAGTAATATAAACTAAATGATAAAAACTCGCACGCTTAAATACTTCAAAAGCCGCCAAAACTTCATAGACGGCAAGTTCAAATATACATGGTATGGGAAAAAACATATGAAAAAATCCCAAAGACTTGGCTCATTAGTTAAAACAGCTGTGTATGCTGTGTTCACATGGAATTAAGTTCAAGTGCAGTCAGCATATACACAGTATATAAGAGCGAGATGAGCCTAATGTGTGTTTTTTGTTTTACGTATCGAAGCTCATGTCAACAGCCATATTTGAATCTGTATTGGTAAATTCCTCTTCTTCATCGAACTTGAGTTTCATGCCATTGAACTTATCTGAGTTAAGAACTCGTCGACTACTATCCGTAATGGACTTGGTGACATCTGCCAATGCGGCACCACAAATTTCATCAATCGTGGCCGGATCATCCATAAGATCCTCAATGCAGGTTTTCAGTATTGTCGATGTTACAATGCAATCACGATTTAATGATAAACTCTTATGGAAATACTCTATGGCCGGATCCAGATAGCCAAGCAGAGCATGTATAAACCCAATCGAAGTGTATGTGGTAGCCGTTTGGGGTTTCAACAGAAGAGCCTAAACACAATGACCAAATGTTAATAGTTTAAAAAGGTAGAACCATATCGTTAGAACTTACAAATTTAAAATTAACCAAGGCCTCTTCATATTTCTGCACTTTTCGGCAAGCATGTCCTAGATTTATATAGAGTGGCTCCCAGCGTGATGAAATCTCCTCTCCATTTGTTTTGGCTCGTTGTTTTACAATGTCTACCGTGCATTGGAAGATCGCTTCCGCTCCCTCATAATATTCATATTCATATTTGATTACGCCCAACTCGTGTAGGACACAAACATCCAGCGGAGCTATGGTCATTGCTTGTAAAAAGAACTTTTCGGCCAATTCCAAATTCTTGGTCAGACCGCACTCCACTCCAATATAGAGCAGGGGCAAATGGCAGCCACGCATCAGTTGTGTGGCCTTGAAATAGGCCGCCATAGCTTGCTCGTGCTCATTCTCATTGGCAAATGAATGACCATATGCCAACCAGGCCGGCCCATAGAGACGATCCAAGGCAGTGGCTTTCGATAGATAACGTCTGGCTGGATCACTCTTGCCAATCATGTCGTAGTAACAGCCCACAGCATACCAAGCAATGGCCTTATCCGGATACCGATCCACCAGTTTGTGGGCCACATAGAAGAGACGATTGAAATCGCCGTGTTCCACCAGGCAGGCAATTTGTATGGTCAATGCATTATTGTGGAACGGATCCATTTTAAGCAGGCTAAGTGATAATACAGTTTAGTTATACAAAAGTCAAAGTCATACAAATGACCATATAACATACTCATTTAAGATTTTAAGGCACTGTTTGTAATCGCAGTCATAGAAGCATTTCTCTGCTTCGGCAGCCATAAGATCTGTACTTCGCTGAATTCGATTCAAGCAATCTCCCAGAGACATGAGCAATGTGTTTTCCATGTCTCGTGAACGCCTTCGACTTGAGGAATCAAAGAGGGAACGGTGTGAGGCATCCATCATAGAGGATGCACGCGATAAACTAGTTTGCAACGAGAATGTAGGAGCTTTCAGATCTTCGAGAACTCTAAAAAAGAATCGTAAGTTAAAAAACCATTCAAGGTGATAAAAACACGGTGGTTACTGACTTCTGAGCTGGCGACATAAACTGAAATAGTGGAGCTTTTGGGACACCAGTCTTTGGAGCAGCTGGTGGTTCCTTTTCTGGTTCTTTGTTTTTTTGCTGAATTCGCACCGTAAACTCATTGATAAACTGTAGAACGTCCGGATTAACAATGGGCGAAATCTCATCAGCAGTGCGAGCAGTTATCAACTCGTAATATTTCTTTAATTTGGATTCATACAGTTTAAGAATAAGTTTGGCATCTGTTTCGCTGGATTGTTGTGCCAGTGGCAAGTGTTGCATTAGCTCAAACTCTGAAATAGCAAAAAGAGATTAAAATTACAATTGATTATGCTTAATCGAGCAACTAACCCTCCCAGGCCATTAGCATTTCATGCTGGACCAACGCTTCGAGAGCTTCAAAGCAATAAACTGATTTGTGTAGGGCTTGAATATAGAAATCCATAGCCATGCCACGATTATCCATAGCCTCGTAGACCTTTCCCTTCATCAAATAAATAGAAGAGAGCAGCTCGTTGCGATAGTTTTCCTCGCCACCAAAGACACTGTTGCTCTCCATATAGTAGCCGCTGCCTGCTTCCACGGGTTGATTGATTAGTGAGATGGTCATAAGTTCCACCTCCACGGTTTGGATCACATTGACAGCCTCGTTGAACTCTTTGGCTGCATATAAACTCTCGAGCAGCAGATTGAAGCAGGGTAATGAGCTCTTCTCCAGCTTATGGTGGTGGATTGTGTGGGCTGCTCGATGAAATTCACCCAACAGAAACATACACTGAGCCTGATAGTAAATATCTCGCGGTTCCTGATTACTTAATACGGCAACCTTTTCAGCCCAAAATAAAGCCGTTCCATATCGCCGCTAAAATACCAATTGGCAAATAAGAAAACATGTTTAATTTTTAGCGCATTTTGTTTTGATGATGGTGCACTTACCATTTCTATGAATTGTTTGACCAGTTTCCTGTAAACCGACAGATCAATCTGATCGCTTGTTGTATCCGAACTACTGTTTTCTGTGTCTCCGGCCATTCCAGATAAATTTAATTTAATTTTTTGTTTAAATATCCGACGAATAAAATGTTTGGTTGATTTTGTTCTTGCTGTTGCACTATTTTGCCCCCTATTTTAATTCGCTTTTTCCCGTTTTTTTCAATCGGACAATTGCCAACACTGGAAATATATTGCAAACAATTTATCGATAGTTTTGTCTTGGCGGGAATTTACCTATCGATTAATTTAAAAAGCGTTACAATTTCAACAAACATTGCCGCCAAGGAGTGAGGTAAAAAGCATAAAAATAATTAAGAAACGATTGCTGAATCATTTGAATGGCCTTTCATCAATAAAACTGGTTCATAAGAATGAGCTGCCTCTATCTTTGATTGCAAAACAGTTTGGCACAAAGCTTGCGGAAGTGATGAGCCAAAAAAAGCAACAAAAACGGAATCAACGGATGAAGAAGAAACACTGAATAAAATACCAATAGCAAATTTTTGGTTCAGAAACAGAAATTTCTAAAATTGATGTTAAAGCTAAGTCATTTACTGCCACTAAGTTTATAAATTATTGATGGTGTTGTTCAGAAAAAGGTATTGATATTTGGATTCTAAAAAAAATACAGACTTTGTCCTGGTCGTCCCATTGTGCGTGCGCGGAAAACATAAGGGATGTCCAAATAATGGTTCTCTTTGCTCTCAAATACTGGGACAGTGGGTCAACAGTGAGAAGTTTTATGTTAAAATAGTGGAATATTTTGTTTTTTTCTTATTTGTTTTCGTCAACATGTGAAATTTGAAATTTCCTTGCGCACCCGGTTTCAACTGCTCGATAGGTGAGGTTTGCTTTTTACGGCTCGGACGGCGAAAGCAAACCACCGTAAAATAAAAAATAAATAAAGTAAAGTTTAAATCGAAATAAAAATATATTCTTAATTAAACAAATACATAGAAATGTCATTTGCCAATTGAGTAAGCAATTCATACCAGTGTAATGAAAGAAACTGCGAAAAGAAACAGTAGTACGACGAGAACAGCAACAATAAACGGAATTTGGAAGTAACGGTTAAAGCGTGGGCAAAAATGTGCTTGGCATGCTTGGAGGAGGAGAACGACCGAAACAGAAACGGCAACAGCGATTCAATGCAAAATTAAAATTAAAATTCGGTACAAAAAAATTTATGTGAAAGGCGCGTGGCAAAATAAAAGGCAAACAGCAACAAATTCAAGAAAGTTTTGTGTGTGTGTTTTTTGGGTATGTATTGTTAGAGAAGAGGAAATGAAATTGGGGAAAAGGCCGAGCCGCAAATGCAGCCGGCTCACAACAAGAACAAATTCGAAATTTGTAGCAAAAAACGGCAATGAATGTGACTTAAATGTAGTGCGAAAAAAAACAGTTGAGAACTGAGAGGAAGAAAGTCTTGGCTTCAGCCTCCTATTTAAGTCTCAGTCTTGTTTCCCTTGAACGTTTTACGTCGCTCACGTCATCTCAGCAGCAGCAGCAACAACAAATACTACTGTTGCTATCGCTGGCTCAACCACACACTTCTTCTTCTACTACTACTACTATTACTACTACTGACCCCCTCCCCCCTGCCCCCGTTACAAATACGCACGCAGAGAGTACATAGACATGGCAAAAGGCATCTCCGACTTCTCCATTCTAGTGACGGGCATAGGCGTAACGAAAAGGAGCTAGCAAAAAAAAAAATATTCAGTTATCTCCTGAAAAGAAACCAAGAAAGATCAAATGTAACGGTATTTTAGATTTTTTATTAAAACAAAAAAGCAAAATTTAACGTCGTTTTAAGTAATCTCAATTTGGTTTAGGAAAATCTTTTTGTGGACTAGATAAAGAGGAGCCTGGCTACGCCTTTGACTGTCCTTCCTAGCCCCATTACAGCAGCCTAGGAGGAATACGCACAGTGAAGAAGAGAGACGGAGAAAGAGAGAGAGTGTGTGTGTGTAGACAAGGCAAGGCAGGCAGCTCCAACTCCATTGTTGTAGTTGCTGTTGTTGTTGGTTCTGCGGCGTTCTGCTCATTTCATGCTGATTTATGGTTCTAATAATAGTTTCGCTCAACACACAACTTCCTGTTTCTGTAAAAGGATTACACTCGTTCGCACTCGCGCAGGACACACGCCCACCGAGCAGCAAGTAGCAACAATTTTTTTGGGAACCCAGACCGGGTCCCTGCCCCAAAGGGAGGATACTTAATAGTTAGTGCCATAAAAAGAATTTAAATTTAATGACAGGCAACGACAAAATTATGAAGTAACTAATTTTTGAACAATTTACGTATATGTATAATAGATTGCATAGGGTAGATTCTCGGAAATTGGTTAATTACAGTTATTTACATACATTCATGACGATGAAGGGGGTCCTGCCCCAGGGGGGGTGAATATGCCTTGAGCATTTAACGCTCAAGTAAACCGATTTGAGATGGCTCAACGGTTTTAAAATTTTTCATTGGATTTGTATTAGTTAAACGATTAAGACAGGAAAGTACTCTGGGTCCAATGAAATTTATAAATAATTTAGATCAAAAGAAACTAATTCAAGTGGATATTCGTCTTATGGCTTAAACGTAAATAATCTACTTTAAAGCGGGTTTTTTCCTTGGGGTCAATTGGGTGAGATTCGTTTTCCTTTTATTGATGCAGTAAATGGGTAACAAATCTCAGTATGTTTATTACCATCCACATCCTTGACACAAAATTCAATATACATATCCTTTTAACTACTTTATCAAATGATGTAAAAGAAAGAAGAAAAAAACAGCAATATAAATTGTTTAATGTTTCTTTTCTCTCTCTCTTTTCGAAATAAACTTTATCCTTAGTGTAAGGCCTGGGCCAAACGACTACAATTTGCATCATTGATGGCGAGTATTGCGTGAATGAGATGACTATTTGCTGCCGCATCAACGTCAGCTGTTGTCTGTCCAGTCAAGTGCCATCCGAAATTCCAGCGGCAGCACCAACACCAACAACATTACCACCATCAACAACAACAACACCAATAAACATTACAAAACCAGCAAACATGTTTGCCTGAGGCAACCGAAACCAAAAGACCAAACCAATCCCGTTAAAAAAAGGAGACGTTGCGCACAGCTCCCCAACTATTGAGAGTGCATTGAAATAGAGAGAGAGCGGGAGAGAGAGCAAGTCACGAGAGAGCAAAGTGCGCGTCTACGTTTATATATATATATATAGGATTTGGCCACGCCGTTAGCTTCCACTACAAGTAACGTTGCGGGATATAGGAGACGTTTGCCATAGCCGGTGGAGAGCACACGGAAGTGGTGACATCTGTTTTGCCGCTGCCGAAGCCGAAGACTAACGACGACCACCAACAGGAGCAACACTAGCACCACCACATCAACAGCAATAGCAACAGAAACGTGGACACACACAAGTGTGGAAATTGGAATTTTTTTTATTCAAAACAATGCCCCTGCTGCAACAGGTATGTAAATAATAATAAAAATAACCCCAAAACCCATTCGCACGCCAAAAAGGGCGGTAATTGAAATGCTCACATACAACTGGCAAATGGCTCGGAAATGTCCACCAAAATCCCAACTTTTGATATCAGAGAGGGAGATAGAGAGAGAGAGAGTGAATGAGTACCGGCAACTATTGCTGCTGCATCAGCTGTAAAGAACCTTAACCGAAACTCTTGGCCAAAAAAAAAAAAAAAAGCTTTTTGTATGCGGCTGATGCCTGCTGCTTGATACCAGATGCCGGCTGCCTGTTGGCTGATCCTAATAAGATTACTCTGCCTAACTTTATATTACGCCTCCAGCCATCACGAATCCTGTGTCTCTTAGTCTGTGTGGGCGAATCCTCGCCCTCCCACGGACTCGACTCGACACGACGACTAGAGTCGACTCAACTCAACTCGACTCGACTCGACTCTTGTTGTCTGTTGCACATTATGAGTAGTTAAATTCGATTAAACTTGTGGCGTTTGTTCGCTAGACACACAATGCACACACGGCTTTTGTCCTTGTATGTGTGTGTGTGAGTGTGTGTGTGTGTGCGGGAGTGCTGTGTGTATTGGTATTATGTATGGGCGTGTAATTTGTACTCTTTGTTGCGCAAAATAGTTGCGTGATTTAATTTCCTGAGCTTTTATATATTTTTAATTCATTTAAATAAGGATAATTCGATTAGGCCGTATACAGCGAAAAAGCAAGAGAAAAAGAGGCAGTGGAAGCGAAACCAACTGGGATATTGCGAGTTAGTTGGCAAAACTTTCATCAAAAATAGAAATTGCTAAAACGTAAAAAGACGACAGAGAGTGGAACTTTTAAGTGCATTTTACTGCATCCCTTTTATGTCGAAAGTGCACTATTCAGCACAAAATATTGGAAAAATAAAAAAACCTTTGAGGTTGGTTTTCTAGATAGATAGATAGATATATTTTGTTAAAAAAAAAGTATTGTACGCCCTGGTGAATGTAAAAAACCATTTGCCTGACCTTTTCTTGCTTTTAATATATGAGGTGTAATATTTCAGCTATAAACCCGCTCATTAATCATTAGTAAATCTGCCAATTGATGCTGGCTATATCTTCAATTCACAAATATTGGGAACACTTTGAGCCCTAATTCGCAGCATGTGACATATAAATAATAATAAATACATTGCAACGGCTCATTGAATTGCCCAGCATGTGTTTAATGGTTGTGATGGGTAAAGGGGGAGGGGGGGATGGGATTTGAGGATACGGTTTAGTCAAGTGACACACATGTAATCATTATTATATGCCACTGGCTTAGCCAACGCACTGCCTCCTGTTTCTGTCTCGTGGCAGCTGACGCCCTCGGGTCTAGATTTAAACGCTTCTAAAGCGGCTGTCAATATGTGTGACAGTCCTTTCCCCCCCTCTATCTCTCTCTCTCACTCTCTATTTGTAAGACGAAAGCATTTACCATTGTTGCATGCGTTTGTTAGAGGCATCCTTCATCTGTGTATCCTACGTAATACTCCTGCTGCTGGGGCTGCTGCCAAAGCTAAAAAGTTGCTCATTGTCGACTGTGTGATGTTCCCGTCTATTGCTCATCATTCAAGCATTCGACGACGATGGCGAGAATGGGAATGCTAGGGGAAGGAGGCAATAGTCATAGTCTACGTCAATGGGGCTGCCTTGCATGTCCTTACAATGGCGCTGCGCATTTGTTACAATGTTTACACAAATATTTAAGGATAATCCGACGATTTCAAATGGGTTATTATGCAATTTTTCTTCTCATTTTATTGTGAAGGATGGAAAAAAAAAGAAAGAAAATCAAAATAGACAAAATAAGTAAATGCAAAATGTCAATTTTATGCCGTAAGCAGAGAGCAAAAGCTGCCAGACGAGACAGATTCTGGCCCAAAGTAGGCAATTGTATATATACTATATACATTTACTGGTAATGTCTAAAATGCGTCTACAACTATTACTACAATGAGACTACTTTATTCCTGGAAATGACAATGTGGCGTATACTTTATATAAATATAAAATATCCTTTATATGTATATAGTGCATTCAGTTGTATTTCGCTGCGCCCGCTGTTTCAAATCTGTCTCATAAATAATATAAATTGCTCGTGTCTATGGCGAGGAAATGTTAAACACATCCTTTCGACTCTAGCCAGCTGTGACACGATTCCTTTTCTTGCACAATTTGTTTGATTTTTTTTTTCTTGTTTGCTTTTGCTTAAAGCTCCCAATTAAAATGGTTTTAGATTTCGTTAGCTGCCTCTGCAATTGCCAGTTATTAGCCATCAAGCGCCAAATCATTGGCATTATTCAAAGAGCAAAATGAGATGAATAAGTGAATGAATGAATGAAAAAATAAAAAATGGAAAAAGAAAATCATTTTTGATGCAAATGCAAATCATTCTGCCGGGGCATTTACAGTTAGTTATGTATACTTAAGTATATGCCACACCGCAGGCGTGCAAGCAGCTTAGCGGCGACAGACGGCGGTCCCAAGCAGGAGAAGAAGGACAAAGACGATGGACGACAACAACGATGAGGACGCCACCGTCTCTTGGAATGTCTCGACATCGCGCAAATGCCAAAAGTACAAGGCGGTTGGACGGACGGACGGACGGACACAAGGCGTACTTGGAACTTGGGACACTCAGCAGTCGGGAATAGAAGGGGGAGGAGAGTCAGAAGAGACGTAAGACGGGCGTAAGCGCCCCGAGGCACATCATTAAAATGTCGATACCAAGCAAATCACACGCCCGCCGCCAGCCAGCCAGCCAGCCAGAAGGATAAAAAATGCGACGCTTTTCTGCGGTGGAGTCTGAATGAAACGCATGGAAGGGGCTGGGGAGGAGGTGCTCCATTGATAGCTTGGTGCATAAGGGCGTCGCCCAGTGTCGTTGCAATATGAGCCGATGGCATTTAACAAAAAAAAGGAGAAAAGACGTAAATAATAATAATAAAACGAAAAGACTGCAGAATTCAATTGAATTTGTTTTGCACAGAGACGTTCGCACATTCAACTAGCATTTAATGCATTGGCATGCGTGGGTTGAAGTTCATCCCAGTTGGCCAACACCCACACAACAAACACACACACACACCACACACAGACAGAGATTGGTATGGCATGGCATGCAAGTCTGTTGCGTTATCATTAAAAGCCAAACAAAAATGCGGCGAAAAGAAAATAGAAGCAACAGCAGCGGCATCGCCCACCAACAACTTTTTTGAAATGAGCTACAACAAAAAGGCAACCACAAAAGGCCAACAACGTAGCGGGAGTTACATTTTATACATATGGATACCTAGTAAAAGGACATAGGTCCAAAAAGGATCGCGTCAGTTGCAAGAGATACTTTCTATCATTGATCGATTGGGCTAAGAAAAGAAGAAGGGAATTTGCTGTTAGGATGAGAGATATGAAAAGCATTTAAAGGGTATCAAAAATTCGTATCTGCTGTTAAATGAAACTCTTACTTTTGTATATTGTGTAGGCAGAAGAAGATAAAACATTGTATACGCCTAAAAAAAAATATGCTTCATACGCCCCGTTGTGCTCTATACCATAACAGTTTCAGATATTCAACGAGAGATAATACACAGTGCGGAAAAAGCGCGTGTTTTATTTCCACTTAGCACTCACACACACCCATGCGCCTGTTGACGGCTGTTTAAAGGGAACGAACAAGAAAAAAATAGAAACGGGTGCCATGCAACCCAATGCAATGGACCTTTTTCTTTTCCTCCCTTTTCGAGGAGAAACAATAACACAACGGCACAACAAAGCGCATAGAATCGGAAATGTTGCCGTTGAAACTGAAATGTCGCTACGCTTCTCGTTTGTTTGTCGTAGTCCGTAGTCGTCGTCGTCGTCCTCTTAGTTTGCAGATTGTAAATGGGTGTCAGGTCTACGCCCATGTTAAGAGTGCAGTGTAGAGGGAGTTGGCCCTGTCAGTGACTTGCTTGAATTACGATATTGTTGTTATTAATAAATGGATACATATACGAGAACAAGAAGAGTGGAGAGTGGGACTTAAGAAAGGATGCTGCATCCTCGCTCCCACACACATTTGTATTGATAGTTTGAGTTTTGAACCAGAAAGGCATTTAATGTCTTGTTTTCATATATCGATACATCGTGTCAAAGCTCAAATCAACTGCAGCAACTGCAACTGGCTTGTGTTTAAATGAAATGAAATGAAATGACATTCAACATGCAACTCAATAAAATTCATCAAAGTCCTAGAAGGCAGCCATCCAACCAACCATCTCAAGCATTGGCATTTAATGAAATGTACAAGAGATGCACACAGACACAGACACATACATAGACATGGATTACATGCACATAGGATGAAAGGAGTCAAGAGTAAGGAGCTGCTGGAAGCATTGTCACCTTGCCCAGTCATTTTGGTAGGCGTATCAATTACGTGACGTTAACTCGACATCATCATGTCCTGCAGACATTTGCATCGTATCGAACTTTGCCCATGGATATAAATGTTTTTGGGTTTGGCTATATTCTCCATCCTTCTATATACACATAAATCAGCCCAAGGATATAAACATAAATTTACCAACAGCTAAAAAATATTTTATGAGAACATAATAAATTAAATGGAAGCAATTGACAATCAAACTTAAATTTATTAAATCTCAAAGGAATTTCTTATTGTCATTTAAAATTTGTTGGTTTTTAGCAGCTTTAGAAAGATTGTTTTAATACAAATCCTCTTAATAGGTCCATTTGTGGCTTAAAGATTGTTAAGGAAAATGAATCCCGCTCGATTAAACGTTAAAAACAATGACTTAAAAAGGAAACGAAAGTTATTTCAAGAAGGGCTTAGAAGCAATTCATCAAAAGAAAGAAGTCATTTATGAAGCGGAAACGAGATCTTTTAAGACAATTTCAATCAGAAAGACGATTCGGCAAACAGAAATTTTAATAAATTGATATTTCCCAACTAATTTTCAAATTAATTAATGGGCTTTCAACTCTTTGTTGATTTTAGAGTGAGAAATTTAATTATTTTCAACTGTAAAAAGAGAGAAAATTGCAAACATTTGACGATGTTAATATGCAAACACTCAATTTACTAAAAAATTGAAATGCATTCAGTCAATAACTCTTATCCTTTATGGACAAACAAAACAGAAACCACCTAGTAGCCAGCTTGATCTCTATGGCTTGGTCTTGAGGGTTTTTGGTCCAGAGCTGTTGAAGTTGGCAACATGTAATCGGCCATAAAAAATTACAACTGTGCATTAACCTTTTGCGGTCATTTGGATCGGATGGGGCGGGGCGGGGGAGAGGAAATTGAATGGAGAAAAATCGAATCGTAATGGCGACGACAAGGACGACAGCAGCATCGCCATTGAACGCTTATCACTACATGGCCATCAAATTTTAATGTTGTGAACCCTTTGGGCAAAAGGACTCGCTGGACTGAAGCGTTTCTTGCTGCTGTTACAGAAGGGAGCAACATCTAATAAGTGTTGTAAACGATGCAAACATAATAATTTGTATGACTTTTGAAAGCAGAAACTTGTAATTTTCCAGAAGGCCCCCCCACAGGCTGCCAGGCTATGTATAGCCCCCCCTCCTCCGGCATCTGGTTACCATCTCCGGCCGGGAGAATTGCATATGTGTGTGCACTTAAATGCAGGCCAGGACATCGAAAATCCCAAAGCAAATGCTTGCCAAAAAGAAGAAAAAGCAAAATGGCAAACCAAAGAATGTTGCTGAAGAGGCGAAGAAAATGCCAAAGGAGCTTCTATATATAATACATACATATATCTAGTATCTGGTGTGTGTATCTCTCTCTCTATCTGTGTGTGTGTGTGTGTGTGTGTGTGTGTGTGTGTGTGTCGACAAGCAAATGCACAAAAGCCAAGTCAAATGGACATTGGATAAATAACTACTGAGTTATGGGGTGGCCTGTCTACTACTTGGCTAGTTGGGGTGCCTGCCTTAGCGTACACTTTCCTAAACGCCAAAAGAGATTTCGAATATCTTCATGTAGCAATCAGATGGAAGTAAAGTAAAAGCCAAGGATGTGGGGTGAAGAAAAAAGAAAGAGAGAGAAGAAAAAAAAATGGAATCCCTAGCAGCCATTGAATCAAATTTTGAAAATCCACAACGACAAAGCAGCAGCAGGAGCTGGAGCAGGAGCACTCCTAGACCCGGAGTCGATAGCAATGCGGCGATATCTTATGGGGAGTGGGTTAGTTTTGTCGTATGCGTCAAAGAGTAGTTAAGATTTTTTGCCGTATTCAATTTCTTTGTTTATGGCTTATTTGCTTCTATTTTGAAAGGAGGGGGGAGGTTTTGTCTTTGAATTTATTGTCACAGGGTATAAAATATTTTTGAATTTTTAAAAAAAAATTTGAAATTTTATTAATATAAACCAATGCCATTTCTTTGGAGCTCAATTTCCTATGCTTTCTAAAGGAGAATTCAATATGAGTTGAGATTCTCTTGTCTTTATAAAGAGTATTGCGTATTCGTTTTGAGTCTATTCCAAATGGTGGTGACTTTTGCTATTTCCGTCAGCGAAAGCTTTTAGCATTTGGACTCTTTTGTAAGTCGGATACGGATGCGGATGTGGACGCGGCCTCGGCATTACAAAATAGCTTCCAAGACTATTTGTAATTTGCATTCATTGACGCCGTTCGTCTTTTTTTTTCTTATTTTTTCTTTATGGTGTGTGGGTGACTTGACGTTGCTGGGCTAGAAACAAAGTCTAAAATCTCCTGCCACACACACACACACACGCACACTGTTCGCTATATATATATGTGTCAACAGGCTACAATGCCGTCTTTAACTATTGTAGGATGTAGAGTCGTCCGGCTCCGGCCATTGCCGACGCGCCTACATATAACTAACATTGACTGCGTGTTGGTAGTGTCGGAAGCCGGCAGATGGCTAGAAGTGGGTGGGGGTGGAGTGTGGTGGGCTATATGAGTGCGTACGTGTAGATGTTCGTGCCATTTCCGACTTTTCACGTACCTTCATCAAGTTGTCATTCAATTTTTAAATCCATAGCAAGTTTTGTACTTAACATAGTTGTGACAAGTTGACAAAAAGTAAAGGAGATGCACTCCGCCCCTCACCTCCCCACCCCAACGTCTTGTCTGGGCTTTGAATGGGCTCTGAGCACGACGGCATTCAAAACTTGTCACCGAACAACCGACCGACCGACGGACCGTCCGACACATACATAAGTTTTTTCCCCTTGTCTTACCTTTTAGAAAAGATTGAATGTTAAGGCATATGGAGTATCTATTATTTAACAATAAATAGAATCTATTTAAAAGGTTTCTTTAACTTTAAATTCAATGATTAAATTGCCAGAATTGATTTGTGGTTGTATGAGATCAAAGAAAAAAAAACTGTTTCCTTTCTCATCATTGATTTTCTCGATTCTCGACAATTTGCTATTGTTTGGCCTTTATCGTCATGGTTCATTTTGCCTTACTTTTCTGTCTTATCCTGCTGGCTTTTTGCTGCATTAATCCTACGTAATGAGTTGTACGCCATTTTGCGCTAAATTGTTTGGTGAGTGCCTGATAACAATATTTGCACTAATTTGGCATTTTTAAGTGTGCTCCACTGACACTTGATGCGCTTTTAATTGCGCCAAGCGCTCGAGAGTGCTTCTGACGAGCCAGAAGCCATAAGGTGGAGCCAGGAGCTGGTTGGTTGGTTGGTTAGTTGGGTTGCTTCGTTGGTTGGTTGCTCCGCATTGTTACTTCCATCTTGCGGTGGCTGCTGCTGTCCTTGTGCGGTTGTCTCGCCAACTTTGCTACATTGTTGCATGCTGCCGGCAAGAAATGTGAAAGATAAACGATTCATTAGTTGCAACAATCGTTGAGTGTGCCTGTAAGTGTGTGTGTGTGTGTACCTGCTTTATGAAGAAAGACAATAAAAGTTTTACCAGCTGACGCCATTTCTTCTTGTATGACGCCCTTCTTTTTTTTTTTTTTTATTACTATTACTATTGCTACTATTCAAAATCTGTGTCTCTATTTCATTCCCACTCTCTTCTCTTTCTCTCTTTCTTTCTATATGTAGTACGAGACACCGGATTGCTCTGGCACCATGCGCTCCTTAAACGATGGCAATCCCAGCGATTTACTGCAGAAACATTCAATTAATTCCTTGCTAGAACATCAGTATCATCAGCAGCAACAGCAGCAGCAGCAGCAACAGCATCACGATCTGCTGGGCAGACGCAACGATGATGAAACCATAACGTTTATAAATGGTAAGTTATTTATTTATTTAAACAGTTTTTAGTTAGGGTCAAAAGGGCTTTTATTATTGCCAATTTTTAGGGCCAGTGTTGCCTATAGAGAGAGCGAAATCGGTTCTAATGGGCTTAAGGTGTTTTTTTTGTCGATCACAGTTGCCGTGCAAATTTGATTCTGGTTTTTTTTCCTTGTATGGGTTGCCTGGCTTCTAATGTCACCATAGACTGTAACTGTCCGTTGTTACACACAACGAATTCGTATACACATATTTCAATCGTTTTTTACTTTTAAAAGTCGGCACACATACATAAATCTTCCTAGATATAATATTATTTATTTATTTACTTTCAAGTAGTTTCAACTAGGATAATAATAGTCCTTGACCAAAAATTTCAATTGCACAAACCCACAAAACATTCAAAAACAACAAATCAAGTAAAAAAACGCATTAGTTAGAAAGAAATAAAGAATAGCGAGTAGTGTGTGCAGTCGGAAGCGAAAGAAAATTTTCAAGTGATAATCAAATTTTAAATATAATCAACTAAATTCGTGTGTACCAAATACTCTACTCGAGATAGAGGGTATATACCAAATACTCTCACATTGTGAACGAGAAGAAACAAGAAGAAGAATAAGCACAACGAAATATACAAGAGAGATACAAGAGAGAGAAGTGCAGTAGCTTCCACATAATCAGAATGTTGGGCATTGAGGAATTGTTTATCAGAAAGCCGCCAACTGTGCTGCCAAGTATGTCACCCACGCAGGAGTCATACGAATTTGGCATAAATGGCAGCGATGGCGGCGACGGCAATCGTCATAGCGGAGATGGTAGCAGTGGCTTTGGTAGCGGTGGCAGCGGCGGCGTCGTCGGCGGCGGCGGCAACAACCACTCGTCCTCCGTCAGTAATAGTATCAGCAGCAGTAGCAGCAACAGCATTGGCAATTGCACTACTACCATTGCCAATGGCGGCAATGGCGGCAGCAGCAGCAACAACAACTTACAAAATGAAAGTCTTGGCATGATGGCAGCCGGCGGGGATGGTGCTCAGATCTTGGCCTACGACAACAACAGTCAACATCAACATCAGCAACATGCAAGCAATAACGGCAATGGCCACCAATGCAATGGCAATAGCAACAACACAAATGGCAACTGCAGTAAGTTTTCAAACTCTGCCAAAAAAGAAAAGAGTAACATCATCGAGACTCGAGAGAGTCTTGGGGAGAAACACACACATATTTGCGCTTAATTTATTAGCAGTTTTTGAATATTTGCAAAATGCTTGAGAAACAGAAAAGTGGGTGGGACTCCCAGTTGGTATAGCTTTTGATTTATTTGAGGGCTGCGCAAACTTTACGATAATTGTTGACATTTATGTGACTCTCTCTCTCTCTCTTATTGCTTGCTTGCAGATCCAATCACATTGAACGATCTACTTGGACTATGCGGTGGCGGAGGCGGGTCCGGTGGCGGCAATGGCTCTCAAGCAGCAGGCAGCCAGGCAACATCGGTAACGGGAATTCAGCAAGTAAATAACAACAACAACAACACTGTTACCAACAACCAGGCCGGCACGGGCACAGGCACAGGCAACAACAATATGACCAACAGTAGCGTCTGCGTCAGCGGCAACGGCAGCAGCAGCGGCGGAGTCAACAACTTGCTGCTCGCCAGTGCGGCTGCTGCTGCCGCTGCCGCCGCCGCTGCTGGAGACGGCGTCCAATTGTCCGCCAATGCGTCGGTCTATGCTCCGCTCACACCAAATTCCACGCAATCGTCAGCTTCACCAGGCAATAAATCGAATTTCGATTATTTTCAGGTAAGCCCTGCTCCAAGTTTTTCTAACTTTCCAACTTTCCATCTATAATAATTGCACTTAATTTGCACCAAGAAGAAATGTTTAAAAAAGAATTCTTCAAGTTTTTGCTTGTATATCCTATAAATATGTATGTATAATCCTTAAATTTTGTCTCCCTCTCTCTCTCTCTAACTGTCGCTCGTGGACTGTCCATCTAGTTATGATTTACTCTCTCTCTTTCTCTCTGTCTCTCTCTATTTATATCTCTGTGTCTGTGTGTGTGTGTATTTTGATGGGCTATATCCTTGCATTTTGGTCTGTATTGATCCTGTTTCCAAAAGCCTAATTGTTGTGCAAGGATATATGTTATATAGTTTTCGGTTGACCGAATATGAATATTTATTTTAATTGGATTTGGTTGTTGTGAATATTTATATTTGATTTCCTATTTCTTTTCTTCCTTATGATTCTTTCTTTTTATGGGTAAAAATTGGCGAACTTAGTTTGAAAATGTTGCACAAAGTAACCCACTTAAGGCTTTCCAAAGAACAAACATCAGCTTCGATTGCTCTGCACCTTTATCGCCAAGTACGCCTACATCTATTTACAATCGCTCCTTTCACAGTTCACCTTTAGTCAGGTAACGTTTAATATGCGGCGCACTCTACTTGTCCACCTAGTTTTCATAAAAACTAGGTTGTTCACCCATGCTAAACATGTATCCCTTTCTATCTACTCCCATTGCATGCCATTTGCAGTGATAGCAGCAATTCGTCAAGCGGTAATAGTCTATCTATGGACTCCATCAATATGCTGTATCATCAGCAGCAGCAGCAACATCAACAACAGGTGCAGCAGCAACGCCATCAGCAACACCAGCAGCCGCAACAGCAGGGCTATGCTAGTTTAAGCAACTCTGTTGGCAGCGGAAATTATGTTTTGAATCTACCGAATGCCTCAACACGTTCCAATTCACCGGAGAGTCAGAATAGCAATCAATCGATCAATGAGACCAATTTATTGGACATGATTGTAAGTGAAAATGAAATCGAGTTTTGGGGTTCCTAAGCGTAAGTTCGTTTCCTTTGTAGAATTTGCTATCGGTGAGCAGCAACAAGCTGGCCTCCATGCAGCAGCAGCAGCAACAACAGCAGCAACAATTTCAACAGCAACACGTGCAACAGCAACTGCAGCAGCAATATGCCAGCCTGAATCGTAATTTTGAGCAACAAATGGTTTCGAATGGAACCCAGCAGCAGCATAACTTTGATCTCACGGCGGCTAACTCCGTCAATGATCCGTCTTGCATCACCCAATGTGGCTTGGAGAACTTTGCCAGTGTAGACATGGAACTGGCCAAGTTGCAGAATCTGCAGCGTCTTAATACGCTGAAACTGCTGCAAGCTCAGACTCAGCAAATGCCGCTGCTTAATCACCTCCTCCAGAGCTATGCGGGCAATCTGCCGGCAACTGGCCCAGGCGGCGTTGGCGGCGTTAACAATATGGCTAATAGTATTGCTGGAAACAGTTTAACCAATTTGGTGGGCGTCGGCGGATCCGGCAGCAATATGGCCCTTACGGCCAATGGCGGTATGGCAAATGATAACTCGAGTGATGGCCACCATTTGGATCGTGTGGCCAAATTCCATAGGAGTTCGGCTGCCCTTTGTGATGCCACTTGCACATGGAGCGGGCAATTGCCGCCACGTTCGCATCGTATGCTAAATTACTCACCCAAAGTATTCCTTGGAGGCATTCCCTGGGATATTAGTGAGCAATCTCTAATACAGATATTCAAACCATTTGGTTCTATCAAGTGAGTGTAATGAAAGAAACTTGTGTAGATTGAGTAAATTATTGTTAAATTTCGTTCCTTCCTTACAACAGAGTTGAATGGCCTGGCAAGGAGCAGCAAGCTGCTCAACCCAAGGGCTATGTTTACATTATATTCGAATCGGATAAACAGGTGAAAGCCCTGCTATCGGCTTGTGTAGTCCAGGTTGATGATATGCATACCGGAAGTAATTACTTCTTTAAAATCTCCTCTCGTCGTATCAAGTCCAAAGACGTAAGGCATTATCTATGGCCCAATCTCGTTTATATTGCTAATCACAATCTAATTTTCAGGTTGAGGTCATCCCTTGGATTATAGCCGATTCAAACTTTGTACGATCTAGCTCACAGAAATTGGATCCAACGAAAACGGTATTTGTGGGCGCCTTGCATGGCAAATTGACAGCCGAAGGCTTGGGCAAGATAATGGATGATTTATTCGATGGTGTTCTCTATGCTGGCATCGATACGGACAAATACAAGTATCCTATTGGATCGGGTCGTGTGACATTTAGCAATTTTCGCTCGTACATGAAAGCCGTTTCAGCTGCTTTCATTGAAATACGCACCACAAAGTTCACCAAGAAAGTTCAGGTGGATCCGTATTTGGAAGATGCCTTGTGTTCCATATGCGGAGTGCAACACGGTCCCTATTATTGTCGGGAATTGTCTTGTTTCCGGTGAGTTTTAAATCCTAATTTTGTGTTCCTTCCAATATTGTAATATTTAATTGCAGTTACTTCTGTCGGAGCTGTTGGCAATGGCAGCACAGTTGCGATATTGTTAAGCATCACAAACCTTTGACTCGCAACTCCAAGTCGCAGACTTTGGTGGGCATTGGTCCATCGTCTTCAACGCTATCCTTAGCGCCATCAAATAGCAGCATGAGTGCTCAGCATAATCTGCAACAGCAGCAGCAGCGGCAGCAACATCAGATGCAGCAGCAGCAGCAGCAGCAACATCAGCTACAGCAGCAACAAAAGCAGCAGCAGCAGCATCATCAGTTCCAACAGTCGCAGTCGAGCAACTTGTGCCTTCTGAACAAATCAGGAGCTGCCAATGCCACTGCCGCATCATTGTACAATTATCAACAGCAACAGAAACATCAGCAGCAGCAGCAGCAGCACCAGCGTCAGGCTATCTAAAGACTGGCGTACAAATCCAGAGCTGCGTATATATATACAATAATTTTTTTTTAAACGTACCGCTTTAATTTAATTGCAAGACCAGCATTATTGGATCGAAAGAAATTTTTCAATATCAAGAGTGCTGAGCAATCAGTTGACACACTTTTTAGAAAAATTTCATGCTCCTCCATGGTGGAGAATATTCTTTTGAGTCGAAGTTAATGGTGCATTCCCCAGATATTATCATCATTATCATCATGATTGATTCTGATTCTGAATTATTGTAAATCACATAGTTTTATATTATTGTGTGTATACAGTTACGGTACGATATTAAGTGAACGTGTGTTGCATTATTCTTATAGGTTATAGATAGAAGAGACACCCCCAACATATACTTAACATACACACACACAACACACACACTTACACGACACATTCATATATAATATTTTTTGATAATCATGCTTACATATCAGCATTTGAAGCTGGCATTCGAATGCTAAACACAAAGTAATGAACAAAAAGGGACATCCAAGGAAATGAACGATTTCATATTAAGTTAAACGCATTTCTAATTAAGTAATTTAGACATTTTTCGGCTAAGAAAGCTATTTAAAAATTTCATTATATTTTTTTTTCTTTTCGTATTATGTGTACTTTTAAGTAAGAAGAAGATAGTGATCAAAAACTGTCGGGATAAAAGACAATATTTTTTTTTGTTTTTGTTAGACATTCTTTATATATTTTTTGTTTTGCGCTATTAATGAGGAATTTTACGGTTTCTTTTTATTAAGCCATGAGCATATATGTATCATATATATATATATATATAAATATATATATCACATTTGGATTTGTCTGTGAAACGTTTCTTAGGGAATTTCAATTTTTAAGAGTCAATTTTAAAAATTGTAAATTCATTTATAGGATTAAACTTTATTTTGGTTTTGTTTCTTTATTTGTCACACCATGAATTGTTTATGAACTTTAGTTAATTACTATATACTCGTATATATATATATTTAATATAACTTACATTTTTTGTTTATATTGTTTAGTTGTTTTTCCTTTTTTTTGCTTTTTGTTAAACACACATCTACTCAATGCCTGATTGTTAAATCTTGTTTTAAGCTAATGTTTTTCAATTTGGCTTTTTTGGCTGTTTTGAGTTTTTTTTTTTTAGGGCTTATAATTTCTGTCTTACATTATATTTCATGTATTTTGAGAAAGGATCTCTCTTAGCCTTATATATAATACATATATAGAAGAGGAAAAAGTATCACCTTACCTATGCCTACATATTATATTGTATTAAACTTAACACGCTTTAATTTAATAGTTATGAATTTTGTATAAAAAAAAAACAAACAAAAACCAAAAAGAATAACACAAAAAAAAAAAACAACCAATCTAACCACAAAACTATACGAAAATATATAGAAATCATTCTTTTGATCCTTTAGTTTGCTTACTTTACTTCATTTTTGATTTCTTTCTTTCCACTAGCCCAGTAACTAAAACTAAACTAAACTATATATGAACTAATCTATGCTTAATCAAAACCAAACTTAACCTTGCGCTTCCTAATGCTTATACTTTGTATTTAAGTCTAGTCGTATATCAAATGTTAAATTCAAACGAATTTAAGCATAAAAACAATCAAATTACTTTAACAGGCAACTGAAATACTCCAAATACCAGCAACTAATCTAAAAGAAAGACGAAAAGTGAATATGATCAAGCGATTATTCATTGAAGTAATGTGTCATTTTTATTTGAAAGAACAGAAAAACAGAATATGCTGTTTTTTGGTTTATTAATTTTATCATCACGAACACACACATACAAAGACACACATACACATGCATCTATAAGAGAACCTACAGGGATTTTATGGTAGTCTTTGAAAACAAAAACAAAAAACTAATTATACAAAAAACAAATGAAAAGAAAACAAATACCAATTGTTAGATTAGTTGCAACTAGTTGAATTGGTTTAATTTTTATACAATATGTGAATTTTGCAAAAACCAGAAGTAATAAGCAATTTTTAATTACAAAAACAAAAAAAGAAAATAGAATGAACGCGGGTTTTAGGGTAAACACGGATGCCTCTTAGTGTAATGGTTTCTGTTAAACTGTTGAGTCTCGAGTAGCATTGCCTAGTTTCTTTGCCTTTACCGAGTGTAGTTAGTTGATCTGCAGCCGCTACATTACATATAATATTATATGTGTACGTATGTATATCCTAAATGTGTTGAAACATTCAATTTGACAACAGAGAAGACAGTGTTTAAGTATATAGCAATAAACAAAACTACAAAACGCTAGACAATTATGCATAGTTATAGCAAAAACACAAACACATACACAACTAATGCTTACCTTAACTATATCAATACCTATGTATACCTATATATATATATACCTAAACCTATACCAATACCTACCCATACCTATCACATACATAAATTAATGCCTTCAATATTGAGAATACCCTGCTTAAGATTTAAAAGAAAACCAAAATGACGCTTTACAGCAAACCACAAATCAAAAAGAAAAAAGCTTATTAACTACTTTTAGTACTATCTACCTACATATATATATATATATATATATATATATATTATATACTGATGTATACATTACAAAAACAAACCCTAGTTGTAGGATAATGTGAATGGATATCAAAGGTAACCTGGAATTATTCAGCCTACTTACATAAATCTAAATCTATATGTATATGAAATGACCTAAGTGTATATATTTTGAACCGAAAATTGAATACCCTAACTGTTAAGGGAGGGAAGAATTAAGCTTAGACAAGAATATACATACTTTAGGTTAGTTAACAAAGTGTATATACTCTTAAGGACACACACACACATAAAAAATGGTGCTTTAGCTGAATTATTATAAATTGTAAGACTTAATAGCATATATAGAAGAGCTATATCTACTATATATGTGCATTATATATACATATATATATATATTAATCTAATCAACTGCAAGGCAACTCTTTAAACTTGTTCACTGATTCACCCGTTTGAATTTCATTTTACTTTTCATTCTTTCTCTAGTTTTTTATTTTTTTAACCAAACTAAACAAAGACTCGAAACGTTAACTCTTTTTTATAACTCCAATTGGATCTGAAGCGTTTTTACTAAAACTCACACACATACAAATTTTAAATAATTATACTTTTTACCTCTAACTAAATTTAACAAAAGAAAAATTTTAAGAAAACATTTTTAAGAATTGGCATTCAAAACTAACTCACTATGCAACTTTTAATTTAAAGTTTTTAAATGCTTTTACAAAGCTAAACCAAAAAACAAAAAGAAGAGACGTTTTTAAATTTCACAAAAACAAAAAACCTAAAAAAAAAATGATATCGACAACAGTTTTAAACATTTTCCACTGAAAAAGCTTTTCGTACTAACAATTTTTTGTTTGTTTTTAATATTTTCACTTTATTTTTCAAGAGCAGCGAGCAGAAAATTATTATGAATGATAAGAAAATGTTAAAAGGTATTAAAAAAAACAAAAGAAAATATATGAGAAAAACGAAATGTAAAGGAACCAAAATCGAACGCTTCCCACGCAAAAACCGATAATATTAAATTTTAGCCAAAAGAAAAGAAACAAATTTAAAACATCTTCACACGAAACAGAAAAAGCATACTAAAATTGCAACTAAGTATTACTTATATACATACAATATATATATATATACAAAATATTTTACAATAGATAATAGAAATCAATATGTTTATCTATACACAACCTATATAAGAAACTAAATATTGTATTTTTTAAACTCTGCTAAGGTGAAAAAAAACAGACAACAAGGACAAGAAGGATACATTAAATACTCTTATACTCGTTTAGGCCAATATCTTCAACAAAAAAATAAAACTTAATGCATTAACTGACTCTAACTAACTCTAACAACTAACTAACACACACACACACACACACTCGAATACGCTACTAACATATTTTTAATATAAACATTATATACTGGAAGTATCTATTAGTCGAAACATCTAAGAAAAACAACAAAAAAAAACAAAAAACACAAGCAACATGTGAGACACATTTTTGGGGGAACATTAGCAAAACAAAATTGTTTGCGAATTGAATTTTAAACTATAATAAACTAAACTAAACAACTAAAACATTTGCACGGCAAAAATGAAATGAAATAATGCAATAAGAAACGGTTTTTAAAAAGACTCTATTATACAAGAACAACAACAACAAAAGAAGCAAGAAGAAATATAAATAATAAACAATTCAAGCAAAAACAAAATATATCTTTAAAAATAAAAATATATGAACTAAGCTTTTAATGCAATAATCAGATATACCAAAACATACGATTAATATACATACACATAAACAAATGCATACATATACACACACACACATACATACATACATATATATTTTAATAACTCATGGAATGAATGAATGAAAATATGTATTGAAAATACTGTTATTAACCTAATGGTATATAGGACAAAAAAACAAGTATTAGAAATGAATTTTTTGGAAAGCTTCGTTTCTTCGGTCAGTAAGTTGAATTCAATTTTTGAAATGAATTTGACAACTTTTGAAAACGATAAAAATAAAGATTTGCTGCATCCTAGCAAATTGATTTTCCCACCTTATATAGGAATATAAATAAAAACAAGAAAAAACAACAACAACAAAATACTGCAGTGCCATTTTAAATAGCTTCCGATAAGTAAATATAATATATATATATATATACATAAAAGACACACACACACATTCACACGAGGAATATTTAAGTGGAAATAATGACATAAAGACATAAGAAATTTCCTTCATTTTCTATACATTTTTCGGATTGAAATTGCTAAACTGTTGAGGAAAATAATTGTTAATTACTTTTCTTTTAAGTCTTTTATGAATAGACTTCTTTATGGACTCGTCTAATTACTTTTCTTTTAAGTCTTTTATAAATAGACTTCTTTATGGACTCGTCTGCCCTTTTTTTTGGTTCGATCTTTATGTCGTATAAGCCACAAAGACAAAAAAACAATACGTACATGGATACATACCTAGTATATAATTACATACAATACATCTAATAACAACTATTTATGTATTTATTAATAAAAAACTAAAAAAAAACAATATTGTTATGAGCAAAGTTCAAATTGCATTACGCAGTTACAAATCAAATTTAAAAAACAAAAAAAAAAAAAACAAAAGTTAAAGCAAATGGAACAAAGTTGAACATATTTTTTGTGTGCATAAACATTTTTGTGAACATTTTTGAAGCGTTTTGTTTTTGTTTTTTGGTAAGACATTTGGAAAATGTCACACACTTACACACACACACAAACAAACACAACCAAAATACTCATTATATATACCAAAATATATATTAACCATAAAACAAATAGACATACATAAATGCAAAAACAAAAATGAAATGAAATTGAAAATGTAGTTAGGCATATTTATTATTGACTAATTAAACAAACCCCAATATCTATTTATAGACATACATACAATATATCAAACTAAAGAGAATTTTAAATGAATGAACAACAACAACAATGTAAGAAAATGAACAAAAATTTAAGCGCTAAATTACAAATTTGCAGGCTAACATCATAATAATAACAATAATAATAATAATAGCTAATAAATTTCATTCATTCTTACATGTAATGAGCTTACAATAAAAAAAAACAAAATAATTAAAGCAATTGGATACAAATCCAATAATTGTTAATAATATTTACATGCTTTAAAGTGTAAAAAATGTGGAAAACAAATTTATTTACCAAAAAAACATATTTAATTGAATTTTAAAAACCAAATGCCACTCATAATCAATGCATGGGACATTCAATAAACAAAACAAACAAATCCCAATTATAATCGTATAATATCATACATATGAGTATTTTAAATATGAATATAAGGGACTGGCTAAACTGACAAATCGTATAATCCGAAATATAGAACTATAGGAAAGAAATACAAACACACACACACACACACAAAAAAAACAAAACGACAATATAAGAAAATTGCCTGTACATTGAATATGCAAATGATGAAAAAAAAAATGTATTGCCCTACACAATAAACACAACTCAATAAAATGAAATAACAGATAATAAAGGACACTGAGACCAAACAATTTAAAGGACTTTTTAATAACTTACTTGAATGGGCGAATCTTTTCCATTTCTCTTTTGTAAATGCAAAGTTTTTTTCAATTGAATGGTTTGTATATATTTGTGCCTCACAATTGTGATCTTATATTCTAATTACAATACAAAAAATATAGATATATCATCTGTTTAGTGCCCAATCACAAAAAAAAAACATCGAGTTTAATAGAAACGTTTGTTGAATTTCCATATAAATAAAAAATGGACTCAGACGTTTCCACATTAAATGAGTTTAAAATTTTTGCCAAAAGCAATACAAACTGTTCAAAAGTTTTGTAAACAATTTACCGACTAGCTTTCGTTTTCTGTTCAACAAATATTGCATATACATTAACATTTAAATTACATATACATATATAGAGGTGAGTTATTTGTTTAGTCTTCGCTTAGCAAAGATTTGATAGATTCCCAAGCCAGCAGATAGAGTTCCAATGGCACCAACTTGGAATGTAGTTAGTTTTCCTCCCCAGAGATAGCCCTTGGGTAATGTGCTTACAGCATGAACAAAATCCAAAGAGATACGCACAATTGACATCAATTCGAGGCGATGTTTGGCCAAAGATTTAGTATCAATGCTATTGGGACTGTAAATATATAGGATTCAATTAGTTTGTAGTTAAACAAAACACAAATTATTTCACTTACTCGCATAGTTTATGACTGCGATTGAGCTTTTCCTGATTTAAAGTGAAATTTCGCATTGTTCTGCAATAAATAAAAATGAAATCAAAGTAGATCTTGCTTTTTTGAGAGTTCAAACCTCATTAGATTTAGATAGACTGATAGCACCCAGAATATAGAGTTCAGGTTATCCCAACCATCTGCATGTTTTACATCCACAATCTTATGCTCTGATAGCCAGCAAATCTTTTCAATGGGATAGTACAGTAGATCGACAATGTTGGCCGTTACACCCAAGATGGCCATAATCTTATCCGGTTCGTTTTCACCCAAACCATACTCCAAAGCATATTGTATCATGGGTATATCATCGATCAGACGAAGTGTGGCTCTAGCTCCAGAGATTTTTGAACTAGCTATGGCATACCGCTTAGCCAACTCCGGATTCCTCTTGGCATGATAACCGGCCACAAGTTTTGCACTATAGCATAATGCTTTCATCACCTGTAAGAGAAATATGAATTAGAATAAAGTCTTTTTCAAAATCAGACAACAGATTAGATTTAAATCTAAAATTTTATATTTGAAACGTGACCTATGCGCCATGAACGTAAATAATATAACTTTAGCACGACATAAGTTTATTTTTATCAGTTTTTCATCTTACATTTAATGGCCATTTGTGGAATTGCCTTGTTGACACAAAAAGATAAAAAATACAGTGAAACCTCGATATAACGAATCTGAGGGGGATCGCAAAATTATTCGTTATATCTATTGATTCGCTATAGGTACTGAAATGTAAAACCTTAGTCCTTTCAAGGGACTTAACAAAAAATTCGTTATATTGGGTTTTTCGTTATAACGAAGTTCGTTATATCGAGGTTTCACTGTACATACATAGATATATGTGTATGTATAAACGATAAAGGGAACACAACAATTGCGACACAAAGTTCGGAATTAAAGTTGTTAAGAATCTTTAACCAGAGGGAATTCCTTTAATGGCTGGTAATTTACACTCTTTAACTTTGCTTAAGGAGGAGGAAACGAATATTCCATAGAAGCCTATCGTTAACACTTTTGCTCATTGGTATCTCTTACACTATAACACTTTCCATTTTCTTGCTTAGAGAATAACAACTTCGTCATTAGGATAGGTTCACTTAGTATATTATATTTGTTTTCGTTTCGGGTTTCCATCGACAGCAATCAATATCGTTAGCTACCTACAATAGTTATGAATTATTAAGCCAACAACACTTAATGGTTATTTGTTTACTTTCCCTGTTACACCCACTAACCTTTCTCTCGTAACGTATAATTTTCTTTATCTGACAGCGATTTAAACGTTTGCCGGCTATAATTTGAAACATTGTAATCTTAACTTGATTGTTGGACGTAGCCGATTGTTGGTATGTCTGAGCAGAACATTGTGCGAGTCTGATAAGCCATTGAGAGATTGGCCAAAAGTAAGGCAAGTTCAACTTCACTTCCTAGCCCTGCCAAACGATGCCAATCCCAATGTCGGCAACAATCAAAACCAGTTGGTTCGGTTTAAACCAAGCCCCCAAAATCAACTGCCACGCTGCATTTTGAAATATGCGTATATGTTTCACTAAATTCGTATGCAAATATATGTATAAAGACAATTTTAATAATGTTTAAACAATTGTGAGTTCACAGGCAGATGGTTTTCATTTTACTCACCTTATCACGACCTCCATAAGAGTCAATAATATCACAGAATTCAATTACAAATTTGCTGGTATCGCTCATTTTATGGTCGCAGTACCGTTGTAATTCAGACTAAACAAGGAAATAAACAAAAACAGAAATGAAACTCGCACAACAAGTGGGTTCAAAGAGAGGTGTATAAATAGTGGTTTTTAGCTCATTTTGAGTTAACATTTTCTCATTTAACTTAACTTTGCTCATGTTGCGTTAACATGTGCTCGTTTCATAAAGAGAGTAATTATAGAGAGAGAGAGAGAAAGAGAGCGAGTTTAAAAATTGCGCGCCAATTCACTTATTAATTTTTATTGCATTGGTTACATCTATAATTTAAATAAAATATAGAAAACAGTAATACATAATGTGTTTTATTTTGTCAGCATATACAAACATCTAAATTATGTTAATAATAAACAATTATATATTTTCCTCATCCTTCCGGATAAAACGACATAAAATCGTCTTGAATGTGTGCATAATTGTGGGTGTGTGTGTGTATGTAAGGTGTATGTACGACCATTCCGCAGTGTATATGTATTAATTATAATTAAAATTTATTTCATGGCGCAAGCGAAAAAAAAATGTAATTTGTGAATAAATGAACGGGGCATCGACAGCAGCAGCGGCTACTTCGCTTACGGGGCAGAACCACCACCACCACCACTAACACAAAGACAAAGCCTAGGCAAAAAAAAAAAATATGAATCTGAATCTGACGAAAACTAGATACGACAGATTCCACACTTTTTATAGGCAAGTGCAATGTAGAGTATTTGCGTATTTTCGCTTGGGTTGAGGTGGAGCCAAACAAACTGTGGCAATGTGATAAGTAAACTGTTGTTGTTGTTGTTTCAAATTCAAATGACAAAACAAAACGCCAAATGCAAGGCAACAACAAAGCAACACACACAGTCAGTCAAACAGACAGACATTCAGGCAGCGCAGGTACAATCCCAGAGAGTCACCATCCATCGCCATGGTCTTCTCATAGTCATAGATTCATATTGTGTTTTTCTTGTTGTTGTTTTTGTACATACATACATATGTATATGTATTTCAAATGAACTGAGATGAAAACATACAATTTGAAGACAGCAGAGGCACACGTGGGCATGGGGCATGGCTATACAAATCCCCCATTAGATCCAAGCCACTGGCCGAGAGGCAGAACTTGACTCGTGGTGAATTAAGTATTTCTCTCGCTCTCGCCTACAACAAAAAAAGTTGCCCTCACCCGGTTGTGTCCCCAGAGAATGTGCAGCCAGTTATAGCCAAAAAAAAAAGGCCATCGATAAAAATACAGGCAAGTATCTATTAAATGATTTAAAAAAAACTAATCAAGTAACCATCACTAACAATTGGTAGAAGATTATGTGCCAACAGGAACAACAAAAGAATTTTATATTCAAAAATTATCTACAAAGTTGCCCCCCAAATGAGCATCTCTAATTTTAGGCCATTTTAGCTTTTTTTTTCTGCCAGTTCTATTATTGAAATGGCGTTATACTACACGAGCTGGCATCACTGGTGTGTTGGGTATCAGTCTTCATCGTGGTGTGTGGGAGTCAGCAAGCAAGCGGACCGAAATTTTTTCTTGGTCGAGCGTCACAAGTTTCCGTAATTTACACAAAACGTCTTCTATTTGTGTGTACATATATATACATATATATTTTATAGTGTGCTGTGTGTCTGTGTGTGCTGGCCATTCAATTTGTATGAAGTAATAAACGTAATTAGTTTGTTTCGATGTTTAGACGAGAAAATCTGACGCATCTTTTGATTAAATTTTTACAGCCAACGGAAAAGTCAAGATAGAAGTGCAAAAAAAAAAGCAGCTAAATCAAAAACCTATTTAAAACGTATTGTGGGTGAAGGCCCAATCCCTCCACACCAATTTATCATATCCAAGTGCAAGTGAATTTTTACGTTAAACGATTTAGTACTCCGGCGATGTCCACCGCCGCTGAAACGGGGTCGTCGCCTGGCAAAAGCAACAGCAGCAGCAACAACAATAATGGTAATCCCACTGCTACCAATCATCCGAAAGGTGTGCAGCGCCGTCAATTGGTGAGTACCTCCCATTAACTGATATCGAAAGGAAAAGAGAGAGAGACAGAGAGCGAGAGAGGGAGGGAGGGAATTGCTTCCCTAATATAAAAACAAATATATACATATGTATATATATATTTCTTGATATTGATAAGGCCATTTCCAAATAGAAGTCATTGTCATTTAGTTTGAAGAACACATTGCGAGAATCATCATTAATCTTCATAAATACGTACGGGTGACCAATTGCTTTCAAATTTTTTTTTTCACCTGTAAAACATATTGGCCTAAAGAGTAGGAACCATCCATCGCCTGCTGAGCAATGGAGCCCAACTGATGCCGCATGACCAAAAGTAGTGAGCTTTATTTGCCATATTTTGTCGTTATTTCGTTATATTGTTATTTTTCTTGGTATGTTGTTGTTCGTTGTAGACGCGAGGCGCGTTCATTCGTCGTTTGTTCGTGGTGGATTTTCAGCAGCCACTTCGGTCTCTGTTTTCGTATCGTAGATAACAAAAAAAAAAAAACAAGAAAAAAACCAGCGCAGCGCAGCGACCCTCTCCCTCCCCCTTCCACATATTTACATACTACATACAGGCCGTTGAGAACTAAATGCTGACGTTGACAACACACTGATGAGTATAAACAGTGTGTGAGAGAGAAAGAGGGAGAGAGAAAATAGAGTGAGTAGGGAGGGGGGATGTAGTGACATTTCCACCAACAGCTCTAGTTAATGGGATCAGCAGCTGTTACCGAGATCTCCCAATTTACCTGTCTCTCCTCCCCCCATCTAGCGACTTCTCTGTTTATGCCATGAATATTTCAGTGTGACCTTATGGAAAATGTATGACTAAATTCAAAGTTAATTAAAGTGGAGAGGGGAATGGAGGGGACCAACTACTTCACCTCCTTGGTAGGGCAATTAGCACCTTAATAGAATATATTAAATCACCCAGGTGGGCTTCTGATAGAGCGGGGTGGTGGTTGTGATGGTGAACCACTTGACTGGATTTTAGGTTCGTATCTTACCGACTCACGCACTTTTTTATGCTGTTGTCGTTGTTGTTGTTGTTAATATTATTACTTCTACCTGCCCAGACACCAAAACAAGCTTTAAGAACACGCCAAACAAGTTTCCAACATTTTTTTTTTTTTGGTTTTGTGGAGAGACCGACAGACAGACAGACAGAGATGCTCAAAAAAGGATATACTTCACTTTACCCAAGTGTTTGTGTGTGTGTGTTTATATTCCACCATACGTTTGTTTGTTTGGCTGTATGTGTATAAACGAGGGCAGTTGCATTTTATAGATTTTTGTTTTTGGTCGGTCCAAAATAACACACAATGCAGGAGACCATGAACTGATTGCACTGAGAGAACTAAAAATGGCATCGATTTAATCAGAGTCTCTCCGGTAAATCCCCTCAAAAACGACTATCAATATCAAACTTGCATCCTTTTCGAAAATAAACTAGATTTTTGTCTAATTTGCATAAGGAGCTTTTGCCTAATAGTATTACGTCACGCTCCTTTTTGGATTTTTTCTTTTTTTGAAGTGTACGTATGTATATAATCTATAGCTTTTTCTAGTTGGAGCAACAGCCGTTACGGCTTCTTTACCCAACCGGCGGCGGATGCATTATAAGTGCATGCGCATAGAAAGGAGACAGCAACAGGAGCTCTCTTTTGGCTATCGATAATAGCCTAGCCTAGCCTAGCTAGCTGCTTGCTGTCCACAACAAAATTTCCATTGCCCTTAACACGCCAAAACGCGAGAATTGGAGCTACTTGAAACAATCAATGCGAGGAGCTCTTCCTGCCTGTTCCGGCCAACTATTGGCCAACAAATGAAAACGAAATCGTTTAAAGACGCAATTTTATATAAAGTTGGAGGCTTGTTGTTTGCCTGCTTCGTGCTCGTCGTTGTCGTCGTCCGAGAGAGACCGTAACCGGGTTGTCGTGTGGTGAATAGAGCGGCGCCTTCTTCTCTTCTTCGTCTCTCAATGTGAATCATTCACTTGATGGCGTCAGCAGCGATGCCGCCCTCTGGTTTGCTTCGGTTCGGATCGGGTCGGGTCGGGGTTTTATGTATTTTTAGGCTTTCCGGCTTTACCTCCACTCAACTCACTATCTCTCTCTCTTTCTCTGCCTCTCATTCACTTAAATATGGTTGAAATCATTTGCCTTTATATTTTCCTTGCCTTCTTCCTCATTTTATAGCGCGAGCGCAAACAGCGCAAACTCTATCTGGAGGAATGGTCGCTGGGTGATGACGATGCGGAGGGTGCTCGAGGCTTCAGTGTAGCCGAGAAGCTAGAATCGTCGAAATTCGCACAGACCGGCATGGTGCGAGAGATGCGCGGCAGTGATCTGACCGTGGCGTAAGTAAAATAATTCATTAGCATAACTAATTTAAGCATTTAATCATAAGATCACCAAGGTAATTTGTCAACTATTAATCCAGTTTGTCAATTGGTAATAAATCATACAAGGGCTAACTAAAGTACTTTAAGTTCCTACTGACCCATTTCTGAAGTTTTATGGATTTACATCTAATCCGGAACTTCTAATGAATCAACAAAGTCATGTCACCTGACTATGGAAGGGTCTATTATATTGAAACAATTGACTGAAAAATTGATTTGCTAAATTTTTGATAACATTTTTTCACCTAAAAGTCAATAGAAAAGTTTATTTATTTAAGATTAAAATGTTATTGCAGAATAGATAACAATGAAAAGCATTAGCTCTGGGAAACTTATCAAACAAAACGATTAGATCATTCTATGTTAAGTAAATAAACCCTTTAAAATAATGAATTCCCTATTATTAAAGTAATTATGACCTGGTTTGTATAATGAAATTACCAGATAGTTATCAAACAACATTCTATGATCGTGTTATCTACTTATATTCCGAAAATACATTCAAAAAATATATAAAATAAGGACACAGAGTCCAAAAAATTCTTCATAAAACTTACCTTAGACTAGCCCTAAGCCCTACAATTAATTGAAGTCTCTTAATCACTGCAATTTTAAAGCAATAGATTCCTTCCTAATACATTTTAAATCTTCCTTAGTTTAGCTTTAAAGTTTTAACTTTTTACTCAATAAAAATAGTAGTTTGTTCTCTTTTTTTCGTATTAACACGATGTTTTGTTTTGTAATTTCAGATTTCTGCAACAGCATGGCTTCAATATACCGTTACTATTTAGGGATAAGGGCGGTCTGGGTCTTCGTATGCCAGATCCTCAGGAATTCACAGTGAACGATGTACGGCTGTGTGTGGGATCACGTCGCCTGCTGGACGTTATGGATGTAAATACACAAAAGAATCTGCAAATGACAATGAAGGAGTGGCAACAGTACTACGATAGTCCACAAAAGGATCGACTGTTGAATGTGATCTCATTGGAGTTTTCGCACACACGACTTGATCATTTTGTACAGAGTCCCGAGATTGTGCGGCAAATCGACTGGGTGGATGTGGTGTGGCCGAAACAGTTGAAGGATGCTCAGAAGGAGGGCACGAATCTATTGGGCGGCATGATGTATCCGAAAGTGCAAAAGTATTGTCTGATGTCGGTGAAGAATTGTTATACAGATTTTCACATTGATTTTGGAGGCACCTCGGTGTGGTATCACATACTGAAGGGAAGTAAAGTCTTCTGGCTTATACCGCCCACCGATCGCAATCTTCAGCTGTACGAGAAGTGGGTGCTGTCGGGCAAACAGGCGGATATTTTCTTTGGCGACACGGTGGAGAAGTGTGCTCGTGTCTATCTAACGGCGGGAAATACGTTCTTTATACCCACAGGATGGATTCATGCTGTCTACACGCCGACACAGTCTCTGGTCTTTGGTGGCAATTTTCTGCACTCTTTTGGCATTGTGAAGCAGTTGAAGACGGCCAGCGTCGAGGATAATACGAAAGTGCCGCAGAAGTTTCGCTATCCCTTCTTCACGGAGATGCTTTGGTATGTCCTGGCGCGTTATGTGTACACTTTGCTGGGTCATTCGCATCTCGTGGGAGAGTCATCGGTCGGTGAGACGGAAATGTCAGCACGTCCTCACACCCATTTGACCCACTACGAATTGTTTGGGCTCAAGGAAATTGTCATGTATTTGTATGATTTACCGCCGCAAAAGAAAAATGTGCCCAGTTTGGTGCTAGATCCGGTGGCTCTTATCAAGGATGTGCGAACTCTGGTGGAACGCCATTGCAAAGATCAGCAGGATATGGCCGTAACTGGCTTCTCTGTGTTGAGAACATCAATAGAAGATCCGACACAATTCCTGCTCTATGATCGAACGCGGGTTAAGCAGGAGATTAAACAAGAGATTGCCCGTAAAAATGCCGAAGTGATCCGTGAACAACAGCAACTGGAGGCAGGCAGAGCCAAGGAGGCTGAATCGGAATCTGCGGTGACTCCCGGCATCGGACCCCATAGCAATAATAACAGTTATGCCAATGCTGCAGTCGCTGGCATTGAATATAGTAATGGAGTTATGAAGAAGGAGCAGGTGGAGAATGGTTCATCAGTCACAACGTCAACGGCAACAGCAACAACCACAACTCATGGATCTCAGCCAGGTTAGTGAATGTTGTTTTAGCCCTTTTCTAGCCTCCACTTCATTTGATTCCCTTTTGTTTTCCAGAAGCCACTTTTGTGCTGCCAACGGACACTCTTAAATATCGACCACCAAAAAAGATGCATTTGGCCAATGCTGTGGCAGCTGCTGCCAGTAGTAGCACAACCAATTCCAGCACCAACACCAGCCCCACCAATAGTGGAGCAGGTGTAGCAGCTGCCTCGTGTAACAGCCCAACGGGTGGAACCTCCAGCAATGCCATTAGTGTAATAGCCACCTGCTCCTCCAGCTACAACAACATGGACGGGATCTCATCACCGTTGGACAACTGCTCATCTCCGGGGGGCGATGGGGCAAAGCTTTCGCCCCATTTGACTGGCACAGGACAGCCGAGACGTCGGCGCACACGCTGCAAGAATTGTGCGGCCTGTCAGCGATCCGATTGCGGCACATGTCCCTTCTGCATGGACATGGTGAAGTTTGGGGGACCGGGACGGGCCAAGCAAACATGTATGATGCGCCAGTGCTTGTCGCCCATGTTGCCAGTGACGGCGCAGTGCGTCTACTGCCAATTGGATGGCTGGCGACAGACACCAGTGTCGCCGCAGACCAAGCAATTGGCCCCTGCGGATGGACCCTCTGCGTTGATGGAATGCTCCGTATGCTATGAGATTGCCCATCCGGACTGCGCCCTGTCGCAGCTCGATGGCACCGAAGATGCTGCCGATGCCAAAGGCATTGTCAATGAGGATTTACCCAATAGCTGGGAGTGTCCCAGCTGCTGTCGATCGGGAAAGAATTACGACTACAAGCCGCGTCATTTTCGAGCACGACAGAAATCCTCTGAGGTGCGTCGGGTTTCCGTTTCCCATGGCGGGACAACGGGAGAGGGTCATGAGACTCCCAATCCGCTGCCGCCACCTGTCGGGCAGTATAATGACTTTGTTTTCACCAGCGAGTCGGAGATGGAGGGATCGGCGGGATCCACGGGTGGCCACATGACCCACTGGAAGCACGGCATGAAGCGCCACCATCAGCTGGAGATCAAAACGGAGCGGAATAACAGCTGCGACACACCCTCGCCGGGTGTCTCACCCACAGCTGGGGACAAGGTGAAACGGCGGAAGAGTGACGATGGGGTCAGCGTTAGCAGCAGCATGCAGGAGAGCAATGATGCGGCATGCAGCAATTCCATGGATGGTCCACCCACCACGGGTGGAGGTGGAGGCAGCACAGCCACTGGCGGCGGTGGAAGTGGTGGCAGTCATGTTGGAGGCAGCGGAGGAGGATCACGCAAAAAGAACTCAATACGCACACAACTGGCCCAGCAGATGCTCAACTCATCGTCGCGGGTGCTGAAGAAACCCCAGTATGTAGTGCGACCAGCGGGAACGATATCCTCGAGTGGTTCCGGCTCTGCAGCAACCACAACCAATGGCATCAGCAATGGCAACGGCTCAGCAAGTGGAACCAACAACAATAGTGGATCCCACGCGGCGGAGAGGGGAGCTAATGGCAGTGGTGGTGGCTCTAGCAGTGCCACCAATGGAGTCAGCAATAGCAATCATAGCGCACAAAATCTCTCCCTCGATCCCACAGTGCTGAAGATCATCTTTCGATATCTGCCCCCCGAAACACTGGTCACATGCTGCTCTGTGTGCAAAGTATGGTCCACAGCAGCCGTCGATCCTGATCTCTGGAAGCGAATGAATTGTTCCGAATTGAAAATGTCCGCTTCATTGCTAACTGCGATTGTGCGTCGTCAGCCGGAACATTTGATTCTGGATTGGACGCAAATAGCCAAAAGGCAGTTGGCTTGGCTCGTGGCCCGTCTGCCGGCCTTGAAAAATCTCTCGCTACAGAATTGTCCCATCCAGGCGGTGCTGGCACTGCACACCTGTCTCTGTCCACCGCTGCAGACGCTCGACTTGAGTTTTGTACGCGGCCTCAACGATGCAGCCATTCGGGACATTCTGTCACCTCCAAAGGATTCACGGCCAGGACTAAGTGACTCGAAAACTCGTTTGCGCGATCTCAAGATCCTCAAACTGGCCGGCACCGATATCTCCGATGTGGCTGTGCGTTACATCATGCAGTCGCTTCCCAATCTCAAGCATCTGGATCTCTCATCGTGTCAGCGCATCACGGACGCTGGTGTGGCTCAAATCGGTACCTCCAATACGGCAATTGCTCGCCTTGCCGAGTTAAATCTAAGCGCCTGCCGTCTGGTGTCCGAGAACTCGCTGGATCATCTGTCCAAGTGTGAGAGCCTCATCTGGTTGGATCTCAGACATGTGCCGCAGGTCAGCACACAGTCGGTGATACGCTTTGCGAGCAACTCCAAGCACGATCTGTGTGTGAAGGATATCAAGCTGGTGGAGCGGAGGCGTCTACTGACCACAACAGCTCTGCGTAATTGGAATGACTGAGAGGAGCGAGCTCGGATACTGCACTCGCTGGGCATAGGAGGAAGATTTGAAATGAAGCGCTAGTGTTTCTCTTATTAGTTTTAAGTCAACAGAAAAAATGCAACAAAGCCAATTTATTTGTTAGGTATTTATCGATAGCAAGCACTGTCCCTGTCCCCTCTCATGTCCAACCCACCCACCCACCTTCTTCTCCGCAATGCAACCAAAGAGAATAGCCCTTTACAAGTTCTAGTCAAAAGCATAAGATTTTTTTGAAGCCACAATTCTCTGTCCGTTTGTCAAAAGTTTTAAGGATGTTTGTCCTCTATTTTTTTTGTTTTCAAAGGTCACTGATGAGAATGTTTGGCAACATTCGAAATATATTTTAATCTATTTGACCAGCCAGCAATTTTCTTGTAAAGGGCATTTTAAATGAATATCGGCTATGCCAATAGCTCCGATATTAAGAAAAAGTCTTTAGTTTTCTTCTTTTTTTTTTTTTAAATGTGTGTGTAGTCATAAATAAATATAAGCATTCCCAAGGGTAAATTTTATGCACAACAAATATTTGATAGATGGATGGATCCAGTGTCATATATATAAATACTACACATAATTAAGCAGAGCCCCACCCCCAAAGGAAGGATGTTTTAAGGACGGTTTCCAGCTTAGTATATCTATCAAAGATAATGCCGCTTCAGCACTACAATTAACACAAAGATCTGGTTTACTGGGATCTGTTGATATTCAACAATGAAATGGTTACAAATTTTTAATGTTTTTTTTTCTTAGTTTAATTTTATTTTGGGACAAAGTGTAATTTCTATATTTGGTCTTTACGAAATCGATTTTTGGCCTACATTATGTGATAAATAAGTGAGAAAAAGTATTCACTTATTGGAAAAATGTTGCAATTTCTTTCGTAACAGTTTAATATTAATGAAATATCAACACGATCCTAGAAACCTATCGATCTGTCACTTTCTATATGTTTATCTAAAGCCATCCAATACCTGGCCTGTCCTTGTCCCTCGCCCCACACCCCCATGAATTGTCCAAGTTAATGAATCAGATATAAACAAGATTATAGTGATAAAGCAATATAAGAATTCTATATATAAATCTATATATAGATATATATATTATACAAGTACATGGCATACTTATATATATTTAGAGTTTTACAGCATTACAATAAAATTATAAAATAATGTTTCAAGAGAATTCTAATATTTCGCTGATTTGTATTCAGGCTCATCACTACCACCACCACCACCTCCTCCTCCACCGCCTCCACCACCACCATCTTTGGGCAACTTTCGCTTTTGTATGATGGTCTGAAAGAGAATATTGAGAAAATGAGTGAGAAACAAATTAGAGGAGATTCACTATCAATCTCACCTGAATTTTCTGCCACTCCCGATCCAACTCGGCCTTTTCATTCTTCTCCGTTTTGTTTTTGCGAGTCTTACGGCCATCCTGCATCTTGACGCCATACTGAAAGGCTGCCTTGGGCAAGGCCTCCTTGGTGCTCATATAATCGGAATACTCTTCCTGTGTATCAAAGTCCCAGCGGCCAATTGGTCCTTTCTTATTGCCCAAATCCATTTTAGTGTAATCCACCTCATCGTCCGAGTCATCAATGGCATCGTTCATTTCCTCCAATCCTGGATAGCATTCAGCGTAGCCCTCTGGCTCGTTGGCAAACCTGGAAGCCATGGCCTTGGATATTTTTGGTGGCGGCGGTATGCTCGTGATGACTGGTTCAGCGGCTTCGGGCGGTGCATCACCAAAGTAAGATTGTGGGGCATGTGTCTTGGATGTCTGATCGTTGTTTCGATCTCTTCGTGATGCCGAAGGCTGATAGTCGCCCACATCATCGTAGATACTGTCACCCAAGGCTTCTGGTTTACTAGCGACCTGTTTGCTGGCAGCATTGCTACTGCTGCTGGACTGATGACGGCCACGGATGTGCTCAATTTCCTTCTCGTAGAAGAGTGGCTTATCCTTGTCTCGCTTCTTGTTCTTCTTATTGCGTCCGCCGGCACGGAGATAGCTTAAGATTTGCGATAGTTTGTTAATTACAATGTCATTGGTGGTCAGAGTGGCTATATCTTCGCGAGCCACTGGCACCTCGAACTTGGAACGCTTCAGCGTTGTCGGTATATCCGACTCGCCCAGTTCGTCATCCAGATCGATGACATAAGCCATGCGTCCGGGGGCAAAGAGTTCATTGCGCGGCACCTCCTTGGAGCGACGAGCCTGAATTTGATTGTAGATGCTACGTGCCATGGAACTGTTGATGGCATTTATATCTTCGGATTCCCGGCGCTCTGCCTCCAGTTGCTCGGCAGCTGCTGCCGCCTCTGCCAGTTTCTCGCGGGCTACTGCAGCAGCAATTTCCTCCTCCTCCGCCTCTTTCGAGTGCAGTTCGGAACGCACCTTCTGCAGCAGTGCGTAATCCAAACCCTTCACCAAATGGGTGTGCTCCATGTCACCACCCAAGAACTTGGATTCCTGAATGATGCGGCGCCTACGTTCGGCGGCATCGATGCCCGACTTCATGTCCGGGGCTACGGCTCGGTATGCATTGGTACTGCTGCCATGACCGGGAGTACTGGCGCCTACATAATCAGGATTAGCTCCGTCACGTCGTTCTCGAGCACGATCCCTGTACTTTTCGGATAGCTCCTGCAGCTTGACATCCTCTTGCTTCTTAAGCGCTGCATAGAAGTTCTTTTTCTTTCTCCTCAAATCGTTCCTCTCGCTGCTGCTGCTGCTTTTCTTTTTCTCTCCGACCGACGCGGGAGTCGCAAACTGGGCTGTGGCTAGGGATCCGGATGCTCCAGCGCCAGCGGTCGATGTGCTTCCACCGCTGCTGGCTGGCGGTGCACGAGGTGTGGCCAATAGTTTACGGAAGTCATCGTTGGTCAGCCGCACCGAAGGTGGCGCTTCCAAGTGTGCGTCGGACATGGAAAACTAATTTTTCTCCGATTCTTAAAAAAACAAAACTGGTTGCGGGTTGCGGTGGGGGTGTAAACCAGAGTGGCCAACTTATTTAATTTTTCGATAAATATTGGAATCGAGACATAAACTATCGATGTTTTAATATATCGATAGTTATCGACTTACCCGCGTAATCGGTTTCGCAGAGTAAACAAAAACAAACAACATCTGATTTTTTGCAAGACATAAATTTGAAGAAGATTGCAAAATGTTGGATTTCTTAAAAGAATTACCCAAAGTCGAACTACATGCTCATCTCAATGGCTCGCTAAGCATTTCCACTTTGCGAGATCTCGGAGAAAAGGTTTACGGAGAGAATACGGAAGAGTTCCTAGAACTTTGTGCTCGCTTTATCAAATTTGATCGAAACTCCAAATTGGAAGAATGTTTCGAAAAATTCGCCTTTGTACACGAGCTAACTTCAACGGAGAAAGGTCTGAGATATGCCACCGAGTTTGCCATACGAGACTTTGCCCAGGATAATGTACAATATGTGGAGTTGAGGACGACACCAAAGGCTAACAGCCATTACACTAGAAGAGAATATCTCCACTATGTGGTGGAGTCCATTAGGAGTGCACAAACAAAGTATCCCAAGATTATGGTAAAACTATTGGCCTCTATTAACCGGGCGGAGCCGGTGGCAGTGGCTGAAGAAACTGTGTCCCTGGCTTTGGAATTTGCCAAGACTGATGGAGATATTGTTGTGGGAATCGATCTAAGTGGTAACCCTGCTCGGGGCAAGTTTAGTGACTTCATTCCAGCATTGCGATCGGCAAGGGAACAGGGCCTGAAACTTGCCATCCATTGTGCTGAGATTGAAAACCCCTCTGAGATCAAGGAAATGCTGGCATTTGGTATGTCACGATGTGGACATGGCACCTATCTTTCCAAAGATGATTTGACTCACATGAAACGGCATAACATTCCCGTCGAGTGTTGTCTCACCAGCAATGTGAAGTCCGGCACAGTGTCCAGCTATGAGGAGCATCATCTTAAACAGCTTATGGAAGCTGAAGCCCCGAAAGTCTTGTGCACAGACGATAGCGGAGTCTTTGATACCACACTGTCAATGGAATTTCACTTGGCCACTCAAACATTTGGCTTAAACCGAAGTCAATGCATTGAACTAACCAAAGAAGCAGTGCACCATTCATTTGCTAGCTCTGAAGAGAAGCAGAAGATGCTCATAAAACTGGAGGAGTTCCTGAAGAGGAACCCATAAAATGATTTCGATTGTTATTTTAATTTTTTGTATCAATTTTGTGCCAACTTTGTTCAATAGAAGATTCCAATGATTGTGGTATCAATTAAATCCAAATGTGGAATTCTCTGGAATCCTCTCCCACTAGCAATTTCTGAAATTCTATTAATCATTTAAATTACTGCATCAACAGGTTTCGTATCTAATCAGCATGAACATATTTAAAACCCGCGCGCTCGAAATTTGACAACAGCTGTTGTTGAGCAGATGATTGCACATCGTGATAATACTGGTTTTGGTGTGTCAACAAAAGGAACGGAAAAACGTTTTCATACGCTTATTTATTAATTTGTTAAGGATGACAACGATGCAATTAAACGAACTGCTCTGCCGGGTTTGCCTGCAGCAAGACGAGCTAATGGTGGATATCTATGAGAAGGTAGAGGAGCTTCAAATGGACTTGTCTTCTTTACTGGACAAGATTGGCAGCATTGATATTAAGGTGACACAAGGGTTTTCAGATTTAAAGAGCATTTCTTAATACTTTCTGTCTCTCCTAGCTTGATCCAACGGATGCCTATCCCAAATACTTGTGCCAGGAATGTACCAATGAGCTACTCATCTCGGCCAGATTTCAAAAGAAATGCTTGGAAACGAAGCAAATGCTTAGCAAGCTTAAAGGCCAAAAGCCCATGGAAGTTGAACCTGATGTAAATCATCTCTTGGCAGAGGAAATAATTGAATTCGATCCCATTGACTATGCAGAAAGCTTTGAGCCGTGTCAACAAGATGAGCAAGAAGCCACCACCAAGCAGTCTAAGCCAATTTACAGCTGTGATAAATGTGGTGCTGTTTTCCAATTGACTTTGACTCTCCATAGACATTTGGAAAAATGTCATTCGGATGCCAAAATTTACGAATGCCAAAAGTGTGGTCATGCCTACACGGATAATGAGAATTTCCAGAGGCACTGCTGCAAAGATTCCATTGCTGATTCTAGTTCTAGACAGGCGCATCGTTGCTCACTTTGTGGCAAGTGCCTGAAATCACCATCTAGTCTGGTCATGCATATGAGATTACATAATGGCGAGCGGCCTTTTGCCTGTGCTAACTGTCCCAAAAGTTTCAAGACCAATGGAGCTCTGGTTAGCCATCAGAAACGTCATCAACAATTGCCGTGCCATGTGTGTCCCCACTGTGATCGAGGCTTTGTAGAGTCAAGCAATCTAAGGCGTCACATTCAGTCCTTGCACACGGATGAACGTCCTCACACATGCACCATTTGCCAAAGAAAATTCTCCCGAGTCTATTTGCTACAGTTGCATAGCCGGACCCATACAGGAGAGCGTCCTTATGCCTGCTCGCAGTGCGATCGTCGATTTGCCCAGTTGGCAGTGCTGCGAAACCATGAGACTACACATTCCCAGCAAAGACCGCATCGTTGTGCCATGTGCCCGAAAACATTTGGCCGGACAAGCCAACTCAAAAAGCATGAACTTAGTCATATCAGTGCAATGAACCCAGATAAGCACTAAATTTGCATTGGGTCAAGGTATTTATTTGGTACTATCAGTTATTTTTGGCAGTTTTTTATTAATTTTCTTCTGTCAAATTTGCATTGGGTCAAGGTATTTATTTGGTATTATCAGTTATTTTTGGCAGTTTTTTATTAATTTTCTTCTGTCTACAGGTTTCTTTCGGACACAATTGTTTGATTCATTTCACTTGGAGAGAAATTGTCAAGGTGAAATCATGGAGATTTTCAAAGTTATTGCCAGCATCGCTTGCATCTTGATGATGGACTCTTGCTGGGCAAATCCGGCAAGGGAAAGCCGAAGTGTTCATCTCACAGTTCCTAAGGGGTAAACAAGAAATAAATCTAATCCTTATATTTTATTTCCTTAGATTTTTAATATTTTCTCTTATCTTTTTATAGTACTGGCAATTCGGCTGCAGTGGCCAGTGCTGTGCGTAGCCTAAACACCAAGATGGACAAACAAAACGAAGCTCTGAATCGTCTAGCCGATGCCACTGAACAACTGGCAACTAAAACTGCTCCGCCAAGCTGCATAATGACTGAAAAATATGGTTATACTCGTATCCAGTTGGAGCCCACAAGCAAACCCTTTGATGTCTTTTGTGAGCAAGCCATTAACGAAGGTGGCTGGACATTGGTTCTCCAGAGATTCAATGGCACTTCGCGTACTGCTCAAGAGTATCGTAATGGTTATAACAGCATTCAGGCCGGCGAATATTTTCTGGGCACGGATAAACTTTATGCTTTGACACATTCTCGCCTGCATGAGCTGCTCTTTGTTATGGAGTTTAATAATTTGACTAACTCCATATTCCAAGCGCCTCGATTTGTCTTGAAAAATCCCGAAGCATATTCGTTGTGGGCTCAGGAACGTGAAACAAGTCGCTACAGTTGGACGCAATGGCAAAATGATGCTGCACGTTTAAAAGCTGAAGAATCATGGATCAGTTATGAACTGTGTCAACCAGGCGAAGCTTTGTGCGGTTTGGAGCGTTTGTAAGTACAAATGTGTATGTATATATGTAGATTTCTAGATCTGATTCTATTTTATCATTTAAGTTTGGTCTTCTTATTGAAATGGAACTTCACGCAAGATACTTACAATCCGCTGTCTGAACACCTGCCCATCAGACTGTTTAAGCTACTAGTGCGACCAAGCAATGCATACTGGACTGTACCTGTATAGGGGAGAATGCTAATCGAAAAGGACTCAAAGGACTGGATGTAAAGAAACAGGAGAATTGTTCTTGTAGTCACGTTTGCAATCCTTGGACCATACACTAAATTTCCTTTCCTGCCTTTGAAAACTTGTTTAACATAGTAAAACACAAATTTTTCAGTCCAATCTATAAATGGATATATAACAAATTGTTAACCTCTTAAATTTAAAAGAAAAAGACACCAAGATAATTCATTTTTCAAATTGTTTATTGCATGCACGTAAAGATTTAGTAAGTTTTTACTTCTGGTAATTGGTTTACATTTGTTTTTTTGTGTTTTGTGTGTTCTTTTGCGATTAGCCTACAAGTTACAACAAATTACGTAGTTATATATATGCTTGTATATATATATCCATATATTATTTATATCGATTGTATATTTGTATTCATCGAAATGAAAAGTAACTTATAAATTTTACTTTGTGTATACATATATATGTATATATAAACATGCAATTAGTTTTCTGGGAGCACAAATTTCTTTTTGATTTCATTTAAGAATCTCGACATTAACTCGATTTGTACATTAACATTTATATATATATATACGTCTATATATAAACAGAGATTGTTGATATACTTTGAATGAACACTTTGAAGAATTTTATTTGTTGAATTTATGAAAATTTAATAATCTTTAGAAAGAATTTGTATTTTAATATCAGCAATCTCAAAAATTTGTTAGTAAATTATTTTGGTTGTCTCTTTTTTTTTTGTTGTTTCCTTTAAGTTTTATTTTGATTTTCATGCAATAAGTTTTTGACTTAATTTAATTTACATTTAATATTTATTAGTAATTATAATTAGTTTTTTGTTTTTGTTTTTTTTTTTTTGGTAAGTGCTGCTTTCTATCCCAATTAATGTATGGCTCAATTCTCTTTGGGTTTACATCTCGAGCCACTCTGTTTCAGTGTCTTCCGATATATGGCGGCGGGTTAACTTGGCTCGTTCCATTTGTTTGCCAGTTTTCAATTTGTGGGGTTGTCAGGGGTCGGTCGGGGGTTGGTTGGACTCATGGGAGAAGGGACTCGGTTTCACTTAGCCTATAAAAGCGTTGCTTCTGCACACACACACACACACACACACATACAGGCACACACACACACACAATAACAATTAATCAGTAAATTGGATAATTCTGGGCATTAAGTTAGTTAGGAGAACAGCAAAATGGGTGAAGGGTTCGATATAATGGTGCATAAATCTGGTGCCGGATGCTCCTCGCTTTAATCCTTTACAAGGCCACACTTTGCTCCGATTTGCGATAATACTTACGTGCCTGGACATTGAGATCATCGAGTGGCAGTTCATTGGAGGACTTTGAGCGCTTGGGAAAGATCAAAGCATTGCGCAATGGTGTCACATGGGCTATGGCCACATGAGAACGTGTTTGTTGGGGTTTTGGTGGTGGCTTTGGTGCCCGTTTTTGTTTGTGCGAGGGTCGCTTTAGCTGTTGCACAAATGACTTACTAATGGTTGAGCCCCGATTGAAATCGGCCTGATTAAGCTGCTGCTCGGCGGGATATTTTTGCAACTTATGCTCCGGCTTCAAACGCTCGAAGAGATTGGTCAGAGTGCGTGAACGTGGCGGTGCCGGTGCTGGATATTTGTTTAGATTCAATTGCGGTGTACTATGCTTGGGCGTTCGTCCTGCCGCCATTGTTGTTGGCGTTGTGGAAGCTGTGTGCGATTTGGTAGCGAATACATCATCATCGAGTTCACTCAGACTGACCAGCATGTGCTCATCCTCGAAGAGATCATCGGTATTGGTGAGGGTATTCGTTGGCTGATCCAGCGATGAGTTACCCTCATCGTCATCGTCATACCTTGAGAATATCTCATCGAAGGCGGCATTCACAATGAAACTCTCATCCTGCAGTTCCTCCTCGCTGCAGCGACGCGTTAAAGTGCCCCCGAAGAGATTCTTGCGATAATCCTCGAAATGGGACGCGGGCAACTGCTCGGTGGAACGCGCCAGACGCGGCATGGCCAGGGATTTGAATGTTTGGGTGCTGCAGCTGTTTGTTAGTTTACTGTGCGGCTGTGATTGTGCCCGGTTACGTGCCTGGAGCTGTTGTTGTTGCTGTTGCAGCTTTTGCCGGTGCATTTGCTGCATTAGACGCTGACGCATCTCCTGCGATTTGCGTTTCAGCTGATTGTATTTGCTTTGACTGGTGCCTATGCTTTGGTTCGCTATGCTTGCTGGGTCGTACTTACTCAACTCACGATCCTGTTCCGCCTCGGCCAGGCGCCGTTGCAGGGCCAATGTCTCAAAGGTGTGTACCACACTGCCCACATGTGTGTTGATCTCTGGTATGCCCAAATCTCCGCTAAATAGATCGGCATTCCGCTTACTCAGTGTGGAATGGGCGTGGGATGCACATGTCCTCAGGGGTGGCACGGGACAGCTGCGTCTTTGCTGCAGTGAATCTGTGGGGAATTGTTCAACAAATTCGGCTGCTTCCTGTTGCCAGAGCAAATTGCCCAGCTCATCATGGCCGCTGGAGGTGGCATGTGTTGTCGACTGGTATTGTTGTGTGTTGTTGTACGTGTTGTTGTATTCGATGATGTTGTTGTTGTTGTTGGTGTGGTGTAATTCGAGTTGTTGGCAGAAATGTTCAAGCAAAATTTGTTTAATGAAACAAAATAAATAGAAGCTGATTAGCTAAAGGGGGCAACTTGGTGACTGGTGAGCTTAGCCGAAGGGTGAAAAGTTGTGGTGGAGGTGTTGGACAGGGGGGGCTGGGGGTCTAGAGCGGGGGGACAATTCTTATAATCTACCATAACTTTATATAGATACTTAAATATATATGTATTTTTGTGTATATATATATCATAAGCTTAGTCTTTCTTATAAATATGTACAATAAGTTTACCTTTTTCTTGTTTTTGTTTTTTTGTTTTTAATTGTGTTTGTTTTCTGCTTGAACTAAGTTAAGTATTGTATTTTGTTTCATATTTTAAACTATTTAGACTAGTCATAAATATCATATATGTATGTATGTATATAATATATCAATCAATGAAACAACAACAACACAAATAGCTGTCAATAGACGAGATACCACGAGATAGAGAATTAGAGATAGAAAAACGATCTCCATTATGAATGAATGAATTGTATGCATTTGTGTGTGTAAATATATGTGTGTAAATATGTGTGTGTGTTGGTTTTGTGACTGAATTGGATTCTTAGAACGTTTGAATCTGTTGTACAGACAGTTTAACCAAAAAGAAGCCCAAAAAATATAGCTAAGCCTCATACAAAACTATTTCCCAATTGATTAATCAAAGGCAGTTCTAAATTTGCCCCATAAAGTATGCTATAGGTAGTTGAAAAAGTAATTTTTGAAAACTATAAATCACTTTTCCAATATCTTGTGGGAAGAAACAATTACATCAACGATTACATCAATCAATTACATTCAAAAAATTCATTAAACCTTTCAAGAAGTCAATTTGTTGACTGTCCATTGCATACTTTGTGGGGCGCAAAGGCCCACCACAGCAGTGCAATTGGCATACTTTTTTGGGCAAAATACGGTTTTTTGATCGTGGAGGCGAGATGCCACGCCCAATTTCTCTAAAAATAATTGCAAAATATATTTATTACCTCACGCAATGCAATGAGACTGAAAATTATTGTTGAACATACATTTTTGAATTAATTGATCAAAAAACGGCTCCGCTCCCCTATGTGCAGTGCTGCACTGTGGATAAAAGTATCTGCGGTGAAATTGAGAAACTTTTCCCCTTAAAGTATGCCATAGACTGCAAAAGTATTAATTGTTTTTCAAAAATTTATAACTTTTCCAATCCTATGTAACTTGAAAATGTTTAAGAAACATTCAATAGTTTGTTTATAGTTTCAAAAAGCGAATCCTTACACTGTTTATTGCATAATTTAGAGGGCATTTCATAACTCTACACAATATGCTTATAAGTGTTTATTTAAACAAGTGTTTTTCAATAAAATAATGATGAGGGGAAAATAAACGGTACTAGACTTTTGGTGACTATAAAAGTTTCTACCCTTTAATACATATCTTTAGTAATCTTCAAGATCATCTAACAAGTTTTTAATCATTGACCTCTAACTTTCTGTTATTTATCTTTTAAAATGGGGCTTTAATTCTTTTCTTGTCTTCCATTTCTTATCCTCTAAATTTATAGTTCTCTCTAGGGAAACACATTTTTAGGACATTTCCACTGACTTGTTGAGATTATTTTAACCTTTAAAGAGCAATATCCCAAACTAAAATATTTAAAGTTATGTAAATAAACATTTTCAGCATACCAATTTGTGTTCAAGTGTCAGTGCATCTGTGAGATTGAGTTGGTTGGTTGGTTGGTTAAGTGTAAGCATACGTTTGATTATTGGGTTAGAAGATGCCATTACATTATAACATACACCAAGAAATAGTCAGCAACAATATAGAAGAGATAGAGAGTGTGTGTGTATGAATTAGTATGTGTATTTGAGTGGGCGCCAATCTAATAATAGTTATTATCAAATGGCAGACTATCGCTGGAGCTGCTATAATGCTGATGTGGCGGCGGCAACATTTGATTGTTGCTACTGCCATTGCGTTTTTGCATTTGTTGCTTGTGGGCAGAAGTGGATTTCTGTTGCTGCTGCTTGTGCATGGCCTTAAAATCATCTTGGGATTTACTATTCTTTGAGCTATGCTTATTTTTGTGACCCTTGCTGTGTTTGGTATGCTTCAGACTATGATGTTGCTGGTGTATTGGCTGCTGTTGCAACTGCTGCTGCTGCTGCTGCACATGGGGATGACTGTAACGATCACTGTTGCAACTGTTGCTGCTATTTGGCTGCGAATGATAGTGATGCTCAATATGGGCTATATTACTGCTGCTATGGTATTGGGGATGTGTCTGCTGATTGGAATTATCGCTGGCAGTGCCACTGCTGCCATAGCTATAGATTTGTGACTTAGAGTGACTGCGATGAGGCTGCTGCTGCTGATTCGCCACACTATAATGATCGAGGCTATCGAATGTTTGCAAATAATGTGGATTGATTTGAGTGCAATAGTCGCCGCCGCTGCCATTGGCCGTATGTTTGCGATCGAGTGTATTGCGTGTGGAATGTTGTTGCTGTTGCTGTTGGTGATGATCGAGTGAATTGAAGTGTTGCAATTGTGTTGTATTGTAGCTAAGGTGTTGGTAATGCGATTCGTTTGTGTGATGTTTGGTACCATTTTTCATTGGTAATGGCGGTGGTTGTTGTTGTGGGGATTTACGATTTGTGTTGCTGTTGTTGCCATTGGACTTAAAACTGTTGTTGCCGCTGTGCAAACTGAGGCTGTTGCTGTTGTTGCTGATGCTGTTGATGTTGTTGTTGCCCGTGCTGCCGTCTGATTTCGTTTTGATGGCTATAAATGAATTGGGCAGCGGTGGCAATGGTGGAGTGCCTGTTGGTGTGGTTGTTGAAGAACAAGTGGTGGCTGTTGTTGTTGTTGGCTGTAGTTGTTGTTGTTGTTGTGATGGTACTGATGGTAATGGTGGTTGTGGTACTGTTACCGTGGTGCTGGCCACAGCAAAGTCCCTTTCCCGATCCCGCTACGCTATGTGATGACCGCCAAATGTGCGCAGAACTGGCACGCTCTTTATTATCATTTTTTTTTTTTTTTTGTGATTGTTAGATTCGGGTTTGGTTTTTGGTGGTGTGGAAACGGTATCAACGGTAACAGATTTGGTTTGGTGGTGTTGGTTATTTGTGTGGTGTGCGTGTTATAGTTGTTTGTTGTTGTTGTAGGTGGTGATGGTTATAATGCGCATTTGTTTTCGGTTTTCGGGTGGTTTTTTTTTTTTATTTTGGTTTTTGGAAAATGAAATGTCAGAGCGTAAAAAGAGACGAAAAAAAAGGAAAAAAGAGTAGACACTTATCATATAAGTTGTGTATGATATAGGTATATAAATATTGCTTTCAAAAAGAGTATACTTAGGAGTCAGTTGTTTGTAATATGTATGTATGTATGTTGTGTGTGTGTGTGTGTGTGTTGATTTGGTTTATGTGTTATAGAATGTTTACGTTTTTCAAGGACTAGAAGGTGCGTCGGCTGTGGGGACTCGCCATATTTTGTCTATATGTCACATTTAAGGCTACAATTTTCAATAAGTTTACAAGTGCTTCTGATTAGAATTGAGTTAAAATATTTGCATATATATAAATTAAAAAGAAACTTCAACTAAAGACTACTAAAAATGATTAAAGTAAATTTTATACAAGTTGTTAGTTAATATGTACAAACACTTTACACACACAAGTACACAGGAGGCTCACACACACACCGACAGAGACAGATGCACACAGAGACATACATCTATTAGGTTAAAGCCTTGTGAGCATTTTAAAGTTTCTCTATCTCCAGGCAAAGGATATTTCATGCATGAATGCAGGCAAGTCACAAAAGGAATAAAAAATAACAGCCAGAAATTAAGAATGACTTCTTTCTCTCTCACTCTATCCAGAAAAGCTAATTAGCTAGGGTAATTTGAAGTATACGTACATATATATAACCAGAGGGCCGGGGCTAACTTCGACCGCGTCAAAGTTTGTATACCCTTGCAACTTTTTTGGTAACTCTTTCCTTACCTATAGCCATCAAAATAGAAAAACGTTTTATCTAAAAAGGCTAATCTTTGCGAAAGAACGGCCTACAATCTTAGCATAGGAAATAACGAAGATATTGATCAAAGTCACTGTTTTCCACCGATCGTTCTTATGGGAGCTATATGATATAGTTACCCGATCTTGATCAAATTCGGCACAGTCATTAACAGATATATTAAACTAACAAATGTTTAATTTGAAAGCAATTGCGTCAAAAGTAACGAAGTTATTGACAAAAGTCACTGTTTTCGAAAGATCGTTCCTATGGGAGCTATATGATATAGTCACCCGATCTTGATCATATTTGGCACAGTCGTTTATATGTGTAATTAATTCACCAATATGAAATTTCATGAGCTCAGAAAATAACAAAGTTATTGAGAAAAGTCACTGTTCGTGACTTTGCCATTTGTATGGGAGCTATATGATATAGTGATCCGATCCGGCTGAATCCGAGATATACAACGCCTGCAGTATATACAAGCCTACATGCAAAATTTCAGCTCTGTAGCTCTTACGGTCTAGGAGGAGTTTGCGTTGATCCAGACGGACGGACAGACGGACGGACGGACGGACGGACATGGCGATTTGAACTCGTCTCGTCGTGCTGATCAAGAATATATATACTTTATATGGTCGGAAATGCTTCCTTCTATGCGTTGCACACTTCTGACCAAAATTAATATACCCTTTTTGCAAGGGTATAAAAAAAGGAAGAAGGAAAAGTGAGCACAAGTTTTTGGGCGGGGCCAAGAAGTTGTTGCATTTAAGTTGCACAAGCTGCGTTGTTTGTGGTGTGGTTGGGTCGCCGAGGAGAGGGGAGTTCAATATTGTGGGAGGGGGAGACTCGCCTAAATGACTTTGGGTGGGGGTTTTTTTTTTTTTTTGGGGGGGGGGGTGCGTAAGTTGTGTTTGAGGCTTGGTAATTTTTACATTAAATTAAAAAAGTTTCATCTACTGTCACTTTATTTTTTTCTTCTCGGTGTTCCTATTTACATGGCACATCATACCCATGTGTGTGTGCATTTATTTGCATATGTGTGTCCCATAGAGAAGAAAGTTTCCATTCATTCACTCAATGCACTCTCAAAAGACACTACAGGGTGTACTTGAGAAAGAACTTGTCTTCCCTTTCTTTCTTTTTTTCGCCGCTTTCTCTCAACATAAAAGTTGACAAGCGTTGACATAATTTTACGCGCAATGACAAGTTGAAGGAGCCGCAGGATGTGCCATTGCCATGCTGAAGTGCAGGCAAATAAGCGAGTAAGTAAGTGCCATCTCTCCTCCTCTTTGGCCTCCTCCTTTTATGTAAAGAGTAAGTAACATTTTCTGCATCATTTACTTATGCACATTTGATGATGGAAATTTAATAGACTTGCCACATAATATTTGTGGTTGTATATACTTATTTAGCTAATGATTGATACATGTATATAGATAGATGAATGGATAATGCACTGGATGCACTTAATGTAAAAATATCATAAGAATGTCCATGCTGGGTAGGGATGGGTGAGCAACATCATCAACAGCCGGAAGCAGTGACTACTGGAGGCCACAACGGGAAGTTCAACTCAGTGCCACAAAAATTTGAAAACTTTGTAAACAAAACTTTGCCAGCTAGTTGCCCTGCACTTTGCTGTTTGGGGCGCGAAAAACGAAAAACATCAAGACCTTCAGCAATAACAAGAAGATAAAAAAAGGAGAAGAAAGAGAATGCCAAGAGAAGGTCTCCTGCCTGCCAGCCAGCCAGCCAGCCTGGCTGACTGTCAACGGCACAAAGTTTTCCACACGGCAAATGGTAGCCTGAACTTACACTAAACTTGGCCAAATAAAGATGAAGGGGTGGATGCCGCGAGGCGAAAGGGTGAAACTTGGTCTCCACTTTGCATACAACAACAAAAGCTTTCATCAATTGTCCAGCGGATGTTTGGCTCAGCTTTTGGCACGACAGTCGCTCCACTAACACAAGCACAACTACAGCATCCGCCCCGTGCTACATCCGGCAGATGGATCCGCCCCCCTCTCAAAACATCGCACAGATCAAAGCTAACTGCACTTCAAAAATGGCTTCTATATACTACAAACTACTACTACTACTACAAAAAAATAAAAGAAAAGTGAAAGAAAAACCTAAAAAGATACAAGATAAAAAAAAAGTAGAAGAAAATGCTTTGGTAAATACTTTTCAGTGATGTGACGTTAGGCGGGGAGAACGTGGACGAGAAAAGTTGCTTGCTTGCTTGCTCGCTTTGCATTTCATTTGAAGAAACTGTTACAAGTTTTCTTATCACCCCTCTCCCTCCCTCATCCGCCTACTTACCTATTTCCCTGCCAAAACCCCCTCGAGTAATGTTGCTTTGTGTACAATTGTAATAACTATCTCAGCGAGTGTTTGAAATGCGTTTACTGAAAACTTTCACTACAAAGAATGTTGATGGTTGTTTTGCGCTTCTTTTGTTAACTTATTCTTATTTTCGAGGGTAAATTTATAGAGTAAATGAAATGGCCCAAAACCTCTAATGACTAGCATGGTGAAACATAAATTACACTATTTTAATTTCACATGCGTTTGGCGCCCCACGTTGGGCGCCAGAATGTAAAATTGGTGCGTAATACTGTTGGCGTGCTTAAATTAAATGATTAACACAGATATTTACAACATGGCCAACCAGAAAACTGACCACCACACTGCGGGGATACACCTTTCACACACACACATCTGTGTAACCACCCCGCTCGATGTAAAAGTAAACAGGGAACAGGGAACGTATTGTAGGTATTGCAACACCCGTACATTGGTCTACACGTACACGAAAAGTGTACGGTATACAGTTTGTGGTCATGTCCTGTGTCTTGCTTTCAGGTGCCTGGACAACGGTCAATTGCTTTGCTTAAACAGACGACTGGGCATGACGCTTGTTTTGTTTGCTGATTGCGCAAATATTTGCGCAGGCATTAAACTCAGAATTGATGGGACTTTGCCGTCTCTTTCTCTCGCCGTGGCTCCTGCTCCTTGGCGGGCTCATCGCTTGGCTTGGCGGCTGCTCGTGTCTGAGGGCTGGTGTCTGGTCTGGCCACAATATAAATTTAAATATTAACGCGCTTCGCTTTCAATGACGATGAGTCTGTAGCTTTTGTTTCAGCCGCGTTGCCCTGACTTCTTGACCAACACGAAGTGAAAGGCAAACGTTTGCCTTAATGTTAACAGCCTCGTTACTTTTTATGGCACGCACAGCATTGCCAAAGAAACAAAAAAAAAAAACCAAAAAGAAACAAAAACATACACCAAAAAAGGAATATTCCGTACGGTCATTACCAGCCAAAAAACGTAGAAGAAAAACGGAATGAGAGAGCAAAAAAAAAAGGTACGAAAATTGTGATTATGAACACAAATTTGTGCTTAAATTGTGGGCGTTCACTTAGTTTTTGTGGCCACACAATTTTTATATTAAAAAAAAAAACCAAAAAAACCGCCTAGTCATTAAATTTTATTACAAGTTTAATTTTTCAATAAGCCAAGGCGGCCAGAAAAGGTGTAATGACCTTCAATTTAGTCGTATTTGAGCAAATTAAACAAGCTGGAAATTCATCAGGACTAAATATTCACTAAAAGCATTAAGTATACGCCACATAGCCCTAAAAAAATTATTGCCCCCAACAAAAGTGTTGACTTGCAAGAATGTATAATTTAATGGAATTTGCATTTGCTCATTTTCTTGGCCAAATTTAATAAGCAGGAAATTAATCTAAATAAATTTAGCCAACAACAAAAAAGTATATATTTATTATGTAAACGCGGCATTAAAGTCAAATGGCTGATAGTAAATCAAAAGAGACATATATATCATAAACACATTAACTCAATTCACTTGATATGCAAATAAATTTTTGTTTATTTGGCGCCTTGAAAACTATAATTTGGTATTTAAAGGAAAGTCTTGAGTTTGGAAGGTTTAAAGACTTACTAAAGTGAAGTCTTTTGTTGAGAAAATAATGTTGGAATTGGTTAAATTATGGCAACAGTATGTAAAATAAGAAGAAGCTTTTTTTGGCATAACTTTCCAGCTCTTGCCATCATTGAGCATTAATTCTCATGGGCTCTCGTTTTAGGCTCTTCTTTATGCCATCTAAATAAATGAGTCTCAAAAAATGACTAATATTGCCTGGATAATAATTATGAAATCACGTTTCTTCGCCGATAAGCTTAAAAGCTTACGTTCTTAGGTAACATTATCATTATAGATAAAAAATAATAACAAAACCCTCCAAAATTTTCATTGAGACTAAAGAATTTCATTATGGATTTTTTAAATTGTTGGCTTATTTGTCGGCCAATTCTTGTAATATATTGTATTAGAACCGAACATAGATTTTCCAACAAATCGTGTCTGATCTTTTAGTTTAATACCTTAATGAGCATATTGTTATTGGGTTGATTTCCTTCTAAGAAGTATGGCTTATAGAATGCCAAATTTACACAATTCCACAAAAGTCAAAATTCTTTAAAAATTGGTTATTTCAATGAAATATGTAACGATTTCTATATGGTATTTAGCCAATTCTGGCAACTTTCTAGGTTCACCCAAGTGAAACTTAAATACAAAGCATTTGTACTTCTCAAGTAGCTCAATTTCAACTAAAAGACTACAACTAAAAGACCACTAAGCAATTTTATTATACCCCGTGCAACATTATAATGAAGGCAATTATCACGTATAAGCTATTAGGTTTATATTCTTAAATATGGCAATAAATTATACTGCATTTAAAGGTGGCAAAATGTGAAATGTAAATCATATGAAAATAGTCTTAGATTATAATAAAATTTATAGGTAGAAGGGGCGGTCATCCCTTTGGGCCAACAGCTGACGAAAAATACACTACAAATTTGGTATTTATTAGTGACTTTATATAAATATGAAATATACGTAACGAAAATAGTGTTCAGGGAAGCATATAAAATTCAAATATTTGTTGTGTTGACTTTAAGTATATTAAAATATAAAATGCACCTGTATACATAGACAGAAGCTTTCATAATTTACATTTATAGTGGCAATGGCAGCCGAAACTTTAACGTGCACACACACACACACACACACACATATATATACACATACACATGAAGTATGCCATTTATGACATCCGCGCCATGCCAAAAAGAAAAGGATAGAAAATGTATGCAAGAAGTAAGCAAAAGAAAGAAAGAGACCAAAAGATATGGCAAGGCATAAAAAGCATATTAAATGCCTTGCCGCTTCTTATGCTACTTCTACTTCTTATTTTTAGTCTTTGTTCCCTGTAACTCCTGTTGTTGTTGTTGTTGTTGTTGTTGTTGCTGGTGTCATTTTGTCTCTCTGAGGCTGCGGCGAAGGTTTGGCTTTCCTTTTTTTTCTTTTTCGTTTTTGTTTGTCATCTTTTAATGGCGCAATTAGAGCACACAGAATGCGTTTACTGGAAATTTGAGAGCGGGCTGGCGCGTCATAAAGGATTTTTAATAATAGCACCATATTACAATAGACACAGACTCACAAATACATAGATTGTATGTGTATGTGTGTGTGTGTGTGTGTGAGCTAACAAATTGCGTATACGCCATGGCACTTTGAAACAAAAGCCACACAAAAAACAATGCAAAAGTTGCGTGTGGGTGTGGCAAACGGTTGGTCCTGTTGCTGTTCTTGTTGTTGTTGTTGCTTCTTGTTTTATTTCTGGATTGTTTGTTTGTCTGTTTGTTTGGTTTCTGCTTTTGTACTGTAATTTGATGCAGCATTGTTTTTAGCCTCCTCTTGCTTTCTCATCTATTTCCACCTCCTAACTCCTGACTGCATTTACCCATATCTACTTCATTTTAGTGTCAGTTGAGATTTGTGCAGGCGTTTTTCTCGCCATTTCTATGCGAAATTGGTATCTGTCTTTTTTTGTTTTTCGTTTGTTTTTTGGGCATAATTTATGCGCACATTGTTTCTTCATTTTGTGCGGCTTGTCATTAGGCACAACCACAGACTGTTCAGGTTATTCTAGGGGTTCTAGTCTGCAACTAGCAGCAGCAGCAACAGCAACAGCAGCTGTATGAATTTATGGGTAATTTTTCTTGTGTTGTGTTTTATTTTTCCTTTTGACTGGCCAAAAAAAGTAAAACTTTCCTGCCGCAAGTTCATTTTTTGGTATGAAACTTTTTCTTGTTGCATTGAAATTGTTTTTTGACGACCAGAAAGTTGTGGTTGTAGTTGTTCTTGTTGTTACTGTCGGAACACAAAGACAATTTAAAGACGTTAAAGTCTCATTGAGTTGCCGGAGTTGTTGGAGCCGCTCAATGAACTCGAAGCGGAAATGCTCAAGCCATAAATTATGGCGTATGCCGAAGGAAAGATGCGTTGTTGCAGTTGTTGCTGCTGCTGCTGCTGCTGCTGTTGCTGCAATATAAATCCTTTTTGAAAATTTATGGTACGTTGAACTTAAAATGAAAATACAATAAAATCTACCGACTGAAACAGAGACCAAGAGATGTAAGCCGCATCAGCAAAGAGACAGTACGTTGTGAAACAAAAAGCGCATAACAATAATACAATTTATTAACGTTGAACAATTTTTACATTTCACTGGCATACAAACGGCCCTCGACTATATATGTACACTGTATATATGGGTATATATTCTCAGTGCTGGATCTACCATATCAAATTGTTAAAAAAAGGGGTTAAGTAGGGCTATGCAAAGAAGATTTAACCTCATGAATTAATTGGGAATCGACAATCAACAGAAACAGAAAAGGAGCGAAATTCATAACATCAAATGAAAACAATCAGGAAAAATTTCGATTGGGCAACTCTTCAAGACAGTCTGGGAAATCCCTTTTGAAAGAACTCTTCTAAACCCCCTTTAAGCTACGTCACTGTGCCCTGTCTATATGCAGAAATAAGAAAGGCGCCTGGACCTCAAGATGTAATAAAATTAATGCCCCTGCATTATATGCTCTGTGTGCAATGGGGCATTAAAACAGTCCGATGACATGAGAATTGCGTATTGAGAGAGAGAGAGAGAAAGAGAGAGATGGAGAATATGAAAAATCATATCAATATTTATGGGAACATTCTCAGCATAAGTATACTTACGTTTGTGTACAATTTTTGCTTTGTTTTATTATCTGCTTTGAAAGAGTTTTACATCATTTCAACTTTTTGTTAGTAACTCTAACTACCTCACACAAGGCATACAAGATGCAATTATTTGTTGCTGGTTCTTATGCATTTTAGTTTTAGTTCTAGTGCAAAATTCATTTGGTGCTTTCAAATTATAATTTAACTAGCAAAAAACTTATAATTAGTGCCAGAAAAACAAACAAAAAAAACGAAAGGGGCAAGCTTAACTAACTAGAGCAAGGGTGTAAGGTGGGCAAAGTGAGTTCCCTCGACAGAGAGGTGGAAAATACAAGCATATAAGAATTATATAATTTATATAGAATTTTTGTAGTTTTACTGCTGCAGGTGAAATGCTTAATTAAATTTTTTTGCCAGTTTTGTGAAGCGAGGAAGGGTGGGGGGGTGAACAAAAGTTATCTCAAAACTAGTTAAAAAATAAAATTAACGATAAATGAAGGTAAAACAAAAAAAAAAAAAAGTGGAAACGAACAAACGGAATTCAACTTTGTTGTTGTCGTATGCAAATTACTTGTGGGTTTGGTAAACGGAGACGAGGGCGGGTGGTGCTGAGGCGGGGGTGGTGCACATTAGAAACAACGTTTTGGGGTGTTACATTTCACGGGTAGTTATGCTGGCTTCAACAACTACACCACAAGCGATAAACATAAAAAAGTATGTACATATATATGTAAGATGGATACGACTATATACTTTGTGCTATATCTAACTTGCTATATATATATAGAGAAGGTAAGTTGAAAAAAAAGGGGAAAACAAACTGTTTGCAGGCGTGTAAGGTCTCTCTTTAGGGACACATTTCATTCATTTGCAAACTTAAATTGAACGTGAAATTATTAATTGCTGGGGCTTAATTAATTTATAATGAGTTTGAAGCGGCGGCAGCTGTGCCATGTCAGAACGCGGTCGCGTTGGTGTGTGTGTGTGTGAGATAGAAAGAGAAGGAGCATCAAATATTGCTGGTGGTGGTGGTGGTGCAAGGTGGTGCATTGCAGTGATGTTCAGTGCTGTGCATTGCAGTGCGGTGTGTTGCATACATAATGATGAATGATCAGATAATGGAAAAAAATTCTCAACATACGTGCTGACCATTATATAAGTGTGTGTGTGTGTGAGTGTGTGAGTGTGTAATAAAATGACTAATACAAAGAGTACATAGAAAGTTGAGTTGAGTAAAGTTCAGTTTTGTTGTGGTTATTGTTTTTGAGTTTTGCGTGTGGTGCGCATTAATGTTTTGTGTGTAGCCTACTTATTGGGGCTAGTGTATTTTTGAATTCAATGTTTCGTGGTTGCGAGTGTGTGTGTGTGGATCAGTGTTTTGTTGAGAATCTCTTCTCATCATTGGTTATCACAAGAACATTCAGTATAAAATTACAATACAATATGCATTGAATGATGCTTTTACACTATAGACTATTGGGGTTCGTATGTAATTTGTCTTTTTTGGTATTAGATTATCAAAGGCAATATATAAGATATTATAATGGTTTATAAATATATATATATATCGGTTTAGGTATACAAATATATGTAAGGTAAAAACGTTCGTATTCCGCTTGCACCACATTTCAAAACAAATCAGTTAGTAATTGGCAAATCACGATCATCACATCATCACAGCAGAACGAACGAGGAACGAATGGCAGCAACTTCCGGAGATGTACAGTGTGTGTGTGTGTGTGTGTGTGAGTATGTGTGTGTGTATATATATGCTTGATTATAAATATGTATATATATTATGATATATTTATATAATTTATAGTAAATGTCATATTCAGGTACATATCAAAGTAAAAATTCAATCAATTCAATCAGTCCATTCGCTTAGTATTATTATTATTAGTATACATCATCAAAGGTCATCAAAAGTAAGAAAAATAATCGATCTGTTACATATAAATATTATATTTTATATATGTATTTTAAAAATATATAAATATATATATATATAATTGTGTATATATATATATATATATATATATATATGTATATTAATGGTGGTATATATGTATGTAGGTCAATTCATCAATCAATCAATCCATATCAATTAAACAATTTACATGTATGCGTATATATAAATATATATATATATATAGAGAGAGAGACAAGAGACAATAGTTAGAAGAGAGATATAGAGAGATAATTTGGAACGATAAGAGGGTTCGGGCGCTCACCAAGTTCACGTAATGCAAATAATAACTCAAAAATATTCAACAAAAGTGTATATATATATTTCTAAGGAAGGGTATTTTCTTTAATTAAAAAATATTTCTCTTATTTTCTCCTACAATTTGTTTTAACTAATAAAAGTGTTAAGTAATTTCGCTCAGTCTGTAATCTCATAGATGATATAAATACATGAAGAATGACAGTTTATATCTGTCAAGTTCTGAATTAGCTATTAAGCAGCCTAAATTGGAAAGCAAAGTTTATCATATTGAATCTTTGGCTGGATATTTGGAATTTTTGAAAAGAGACTGGCTAATATGTTTGTATGAACTAAAAGCCAATTTAAGATCAAAATTTAAATGATTTCATTCACTTTCAACTCAACTTTCTTTGCTTACTCATTTTGTTATTACTTTCTCTTTTGGTTTTATTGGTGCAGTGAATACTTTCTGTATTTTGTTGTTTGTTTGGTCTTGCTTCAGGTGTAATTAACTTTAAACTTGCTTGCAGGAACTTTTTTACACGCAAACCTTTCGTACAGGTGAAACGGAATCTTATTTCATATATGTATGTATGTGGAAAGGGCTAAGTAAGAAGGAATAACGTTCAAATTATACACACTAAGATTTTTCGTTTTCTTATAAGTTTCAATAAGTAGAAGAAGCATATGCAAGATAGGACATTTGCCAAGGTGTTGCTGGGTATAGTGTGTGTGTGTGTGTGTGTGTATAATGGAAAGGATTCTAATAGTAAGGTACTGCTTTTTACATGGTGAGTGTTTGTTTTGATCTGTTTTTTGATTGAATTCTAGTATTAACTAACAGTGAGCGGAGCAGAGTTTATTAAAAAATTCATAACAAACCGGAGGACAAAAAGGGGTTGTTGATAGGAGACGAGCATATAATGCTCATTCATGAATAAATCAGAACTGAAAGCGAAAAATATTTGATTTTACTTTATGTATGTATATATGCAATTATGGATATCTGTTATATGTATGTGTGTGTGTGTGTAGTATATTGTTGAACGCATTGTTCGCATCATACAAAGAGAAAATTGTCCAAACGTTTGCACAAGGCACACAGCGGCAAAGTGGAATACAATGAACAAAATCAATATTAATAATAATGCTCAATGCAATATTAATGGAAAACTCAACTGAAAAGTTTGTGTTTTTTTTTTTGTTTTTGTTGTTTTTGTTTTTTAAGGCACACAAAACTGAATATGAATATAAATATTAACAGACACACACACGCATTCGCAATTAAATTGTTTGTTGTTTTATTATTATTCGTTATAAATTTGTTGTTCATGGCATTAATGTATTTTGTTACTCATCATCATCATCATCATCATCATCATTGTTTTAATTATCATCATGGTTAACCCCACTACTCAACGTAATCATTAACTGATTCCATTTTCATTTCTCATTTCTTGTTTCAGTTTGTAATTGTTTTACTCTTTTCTGTTTTCTTTTTTTTATATAAATTACTTTTGCTTTGCATTGTTAATATTAATTATATAAATATTTATATAACTTATTTGGTTTTCCCTTTCACTGGTTTTTTTTTTCTTATCTTTGCCTCCTTTACAATACCATTTTGCATTAACAAGAGGAATAATTAAGCAGGATAATGCCACAAACATGATCAAAGTGTGTGGAAAATGAAACAATGCAATACAATAAGACGATAATAACTAAAAATGAACAAAGGAATATAGTTCACTAGAATGGAATTGAGCCAAGTTTATGGCCAGCAAAGCTCCTGAATGGCTCCTACCTACACAAGTGTTAAGTATTGGGTGAGACGATCCTTTATGATCAGATTAACATTGTCTAAATTATAATAATAGATAAAACATATAACTTAATTTTATAGTTATGCTTGCAAACGGAATAAAAAGAAATTGATATTTGAAAAAAAAACTCAAGTTCAGGTGTATGAATTTTTGTTTGCTTGTTAGGTCCTTGAAAAACAAATGAAAAACAAATGAAACAAATAAAAATAGTAATAATATACGTACGTACTGCATTATATAATTCATTTATTGGTTGCAAAAATAAATTAGGCATATTAATAATAATTCTGTTTATTTATACACTTAAAATAATAAATAATTAAATACAAGGTGCATACATTTACATTGCATTTTCGTTCTCATTTCTAATATTGTAATGCTTCTTAATGCTTTTGTGAGATTCATCGCCACGCCCACATTATGCCCCACATACATTGCCCCAACATCCATTCATTCTAAAGGAATTCGGGTCTTGGGGGGCGGCGGGTTGGGGGCTTTGCAATTTCAATTCTGATGGGCTTTTGCAAACGCGGCGTTTCATATATCTTTACTTTTAACTAAAAGGTATAAATGGGTGTTACTTAGAATCAATCATCAATTAGTTTGGTGTAAAGTAAAGTAAACATAAATCCAAACAAATAACCAAGCAGAGCGCCACTAAACCAAATAAAGAAATTTATCATGTCAAAGAACAAACACATACATACACAACATATGGGACACATAAAATTGTTATTACTGTAGATCATCATCAAATTCAATTAATTTTTATAAACAATTTGTTGCCAACACACGCAAACACACACACACATATCACTTACACACACGCACAAACAATTATCGGACATAACATTAATAAAAAAATATGAAAAACAGAAAAAAATTCAACAAAATAAACGTGCTGTGAAATTGTATCACAAAAATTGCAATCAAGTCCACTGGCTAATAATTTTCATTAATTTTATTAATTAAATGAACGACAGTCTGTCCCTTTGATTAATACTGTAGTATTTTTTTTGACCTCTAGTCGAATGCTTTTTGGTTAATTAATTTTATACGATTTTTAACTTTTTCATAGTTTTTTTTTCGCTTTAATATTTTAATGGTTTTCAATTAAGAACAAATTTTTTTCTGTATTCTTTAAAATTATTTAATATTTTTCAAAATGAAGGCCAAATTCTTTATGAAAAAAATTTATTGGAATGATTTAAATATTGTTTCTTAAATTTTTGTTAGTTGGCTAAGGACGAAAAGTCCTTAAGATATTATTTCTTAATAGAATGGAATGGAAATTTCATAGAAATTTCAGAAGAGAACTTAAAAGAGTATTTACACTTCGTTAAGTTGAAGTTGAACTGTTGGCTTTGGTTTTTGAAAGTTCGATCGACGATGAATTTTTTTTGTTTTTTTGAGGATGAAATTAAATTATTATAATTGCGCTTTATGTTTGATTGTTTTGTTGTTGTTGTTGTTGTTATTGCACTTGATTTCTTTGTTTGTTTTGCATTTGTATGTGTGGCTTATACATATTTTCCTGTCAATTTTTTCCCTTTTAATGTGTTGTATTTCCGAGTTATCCGCTTTGGGCTTTAATTGGTTGTAATTAAGAGTTATAATTGTCAGCGGAGTTGTTTTATTTTTTCAGTTGCCAGTGCATGAAATGAATAATTTAAATAAACAACAAAAAAAATCCCTACATAAATGTAATACAAAAATATATTTATGAAAGTACATTTACATGTACCCCTAAAATGGGAATTGAATATGAGAGAGTTCTTAAAATTAGCACAGAAAAAATTAATTTCATTTGTAATGGATAATCATAAATTGTGAACTTGCAAGAGTGTGAGTGTGTACGTGTGTGTGTGTGTGTGTGGATTTTGTGGTATGTGAATGTATTGAGGCAAACATGCTATGTGACTTTTATGTGTTTTTTTGGTGGTGTTTTTTTGGTGGTGTGCTCGGCCATAATATGCATCAAATTGTGCTTTTCAGTTTAAAGTTCAAAGTTGTTTTTGGGTTGGATTTTAGCTCTTAACTCTCGTTAGCATACTTTATAGCCACTTGCATAATAATAATAATTTGCAGCTACCTTGAGTCAAATTATTTATGCATTTTCGCTTTTGCTCCTGACCGAATGAAACTTAACAAAATTTTATTGCGGTTAAGCACTAACTTTTCAACCTCGGCTGCCAACTAATTGGATTATGTGATTAGCATTCTACTCAAAGGATTGTATTGTGTGTGTCCTGGCTAGATCTACCATTGGCAGCTGCAATTGTGGAAGTTGTTTTGCATTTAGGCCACCATAGAGGCGGCTTACATTGACATAGGCAAAGTTGTCTAAATTCTCTTAAATATCTCTTAAATGTGATTAAATCTCGCCTATTTAACTAAGAATAATTGAACATTTATCTAGTTAGTTTGACAGTATTTATGCAAAGAAAATCTATTTAGAAAAACTGTTTTTTGTTTATCATAAATGGAAATATTTCAAATGAAAATGCATTACAAACAATTTTCGATTTTGAGAGATTTTTGGGAAAATTCTTTTCATAATTAAAATGAATTGTTGAATTTATATGTTGATTCATGAAGATTATTGCATTGAGCAAAAATATTTAGGCTATGTAGGGGAAAACTTTTTGGCATCTTGTAGGGCCATTCCTTTTCATTTTCTTTTCTGTCTTGTTGCCAGTTCTTCAAGAACTTGAGAAGAAACTTTTGATTTATGCACTGGCAGTTTTGTGGTGCGTGTCTTGGCCTTTATTATTTATGAGTTTTGCTCATATATATTTTTGATTTGTATGTTAAGTTAAGCAAGCACAGTAATACAATACAAATAAAAAATGTAACTGAAATAACAATTGTTTACTAAAAGTCTTTAAGTCTCCAATGCATGTATGTAGCTCGTCTGGACGTTTATGTTTATTTAAAAAACTATTCAAAGGGTTTTTCATTTTATGATTAAACAAATAAAGTCTAAACTTAGACACACGAACAGACATGCCAAAAAAATAAATGCCCGAATGGTAAAACAATTAAAGTAAATAAAAGTAGAATAAGAAAACATATTTATTCACACCATGATGCCTGACTTGTCTGATGGAATAGAGAACATGAATATATATATATTTAATATTTTTTTTTTGTTTTTTTGGGCTCAATGCAGTAACTAGGGTAAGGTGAGAGCTTGTGTGTGTGTGTGTTTTTATGTTTATGTTTTTGTTTGCTGTCTGTTTGGAGTTTAGTTGCTTTTTCCTTTTCATGGCTCATAAAACATGCCTCAATTCACCACATGGGACACAAAACTTTGAGAGAGAGAGACACACAAAAACACAAAAAAATGTAATATCTCAACGAAAAAATACAAAAAAATTAAATAACAGATTGTTAGTCTTTGTTAAACAAACAAGTAAAGGACAACAAGCATATTGCATGTGATACACAGAAAAAACGAACAAAATAAATATGTAAATCGAAAGTTTTCATACCCTTGTTTATATAGATCATTTAGTTAAAATGTTTTTCAATTAATTTTGAGAATGAGATTACCTATTATCTTCATATTACGTCTTTGATTAATGCTAAAGGGTATTCAAACTCATACAAAAAAAAAAACAAGTAAATTGATTGAGTGTAAAAACGCGTACAACAGGCAATAAAACATCGTGGACAAGGGGCAGATAAAATAATAATAATTTAGCTAGTTCGATTCAATTCGAAGATATGCACAAAATGCTTAGATGAAGAGAAAGAGCACAGATATATGGATACTGATTTACTGATTACTTGGTTGTTTGGTTGTTTGGTTATTTGCTTTGATTTAATGCTTTTTACATGGTTTATATAAGGGTTAAAAAGAGAAGGGGCACACATTCCTTTGTTTTCATTTCATTTTGTTTATAGAGTATTATTACAATTTTGGGCTGGTTTTTTTTTTTTTTTGGGTGGTAAAATCTCAGCGAATCTCATATGGAAATCAAATAAAACACTTAACCAATTTAAATGAAAATTATGAAGAAAATTCGTCAGTAACATTAACATATACAATATATGGAAAAAAATAAACTAAATCGGAGCATTAGCAAATAAATAAATGAGAAAGATAATTAGATATAGAGAGAGACAGAGAGAGAGATAGAGTTGTATGCGATAAAGATGACCTACAATTAATATTATTTATATTATTTGTATTTATGTACGTAAAAAAATGCTAAAGTCGTAGTTACTTAAATAAATGTGTTTTTGTTGTGCAGCTTTAGCCGCTCATATTTGGTTGCCATTTTATGTTGCTATTTGTTGTTTTTTTTTTCTGAAGTTTCTGTTTTTTGTTTTTTTTTTCTTGCATACTTAAACCAAACGTTAACACACGAACATAGGCTTGGGGCAATTTATAATAAATTAGTTATAGAAAATGGTTTGATAAACATAAAAGAACTTGGAATTTGATTAATTTCAATGCAAAAATTGCACGCTTGGCGGCAGTTTCAATTGGATCGTTGATATTAGTTATGGTAATTGGTAAATATAGTTAAGATGCGAGTAAAAAGTGGTTAAGAGAATTCGATTTTGTTATTGGTGAGGAGGGCGAGTCATGGTCATGTTCGAGTGTGAGTGTGAGATTGTGTGTATTTGTGTCAATTGTTGTTAGTCATGGTTAAGGTTTGTGTATGTGGATATATGTAGGTGAAAAAGTGTGGCTGTAATCAGTCTGCTTCTTCTATAGTTCTAGCTAGTTATTGTGGTCTGGAAATGGAAAAGCAAAATCCAATTTCCCTTCACCATATTTCCCATTTTCATTTTCATTTTGTGTCTTTGCTTTGCTCGTTTTTATATTAATTTATGTATGTATGTATATGTTCTCATTCTCCATGCTTGCCGATAAGTTGATGGTCAGCCATAAAGTAGGCAATGAATTATTGTTGTTCGGCGGTCGGCAGATGTCTCGGTGTGTGTGTGTGTGTATATGCAGATTTACATTGACGACAGCCCGGCTGTTGATGGTGGCATGCATTATACAGCAATTGCTGTTGTCAACTGACATTGCATAACAGCAACAGAGTTTCGTCTTCCCCCCCATATGCATAAGGACGGGAACTGGGGATGAAGTAGCCGTAGCCGTAGCCGTAGCTGTAGCTGTAGCATCTGCCTGACAGTAAATTAAGCGGAAAAGTGTGTTGTATGACCGGCCGACTGACTGACTGACCGACCAACCAACATACCATGTGGCAACAATCGTGGAGTACGAAATGGGGTCCTGGGTCTCTCTCTCCTTTTCAAAAGAGGCTTTGGGTCTGTGCATTATTTGCTTGCAGTCGGAAATAACTCAACCGCAAATGAGATAAATTGCTCGCACACAGATAATTGCATGGGGCCATGAAGCATGGCCAGGAATTGCGCCTGGTTCTTGGTTTTGACCTTTTTTTTTTGTGTTTTTCCTTCTCTCTGTTTTTGTTGTAGTTGTATTTACAAATTTTTTGGTGGCTTTTAAATTTATATATATGTATGTATGTAGTTCTCTATATGTATATGTATTTGATATTAACACAATTGCATTTCGTATTTAGACAAGCTTCATGTTTTTTGTTAAGGAATGATGCAGCATTTCATCTCAAACATTCCCAAAAAGAAACTGGAAGCTCTAAAACGTGTGTATAGATATATTTATATTCTTTACAAATTTATGCTTAGGATCTTCGAGAAACTTTCTAAAAAGTTACCCCCATAAGGGAAAGCAATATAAAAATGATATTCTGATGAGTCTCTCTAGTGGAATTAATTTTGTGACATGACGAAATTCCCTGTGTTTTTAAGCTGTAACAACATTTTTGAAAAGGCTAAACTTAACATTGATATTTAAACGTATTGCATAGTGATAATGTTGCGGAAAATTCGTTTTTTTTAATTGTTAATTACATTTACATAGATGGTTTTTTATTTGAGTATAGGAATACGAGTAGGTAAATGCTTTGTGAATCCATCAATTGAACTATATATATATCTATAAATTTGATTTATTTCAGAGTTTTCTTTTCACATTGTATTTTTGTTTGTTTCAATTGCTAATAAAGTGACTAATAGATTTATGTTTTTATGCATTGTATCAATGGTAATTGAATTGCATTTATTGTCAGAAGTTTACGTTCTAATTCATAATCTTATACACAACATTGAACGATGCATGACATATATGTATAACTATAATTCTAGATATCTGTTTATATACTCGTATGAATATTTGCAATTTTCTAGCCTAACCTTTGATATGGATGCGAGTAATTGCCTATTTCAGTTTTGCTCCACATCTATCTCTCCTCCTCTCTGTACTCTATTCGTTAATCCAATCAGCAGGCTATGCCAACAATTTGTAATTGTAATTTTGGCCAAACGAATAGATTGGGCAATAACAAACAATTCGCAGGTAAACTGCGGGCCGTTTCTCCTTCACAATGCTCTGCCCATTCCCCCTTGAATTCGATCGATAACAATTTAATCAGGCGCTAACATTCATATTCCAGTATAAAGGATTCGCTTTCGCTTGTTCCTGCTCCTCCTGCTCCTCCTGCCCCTGATGTAGCCTGCTGTCGAGGATGTGAATGTGGCTGATGCAGTGAGGATGATGTTGTAGATGGCATTGCCCTGCCTAAATTTACTTGTGACAACATTGCGGTTGCCGATAATTTTCCATTGTATGTCAGAGCAGGCGTTTGTGTGGGCGTGTTTGGGACGGGTGTACCGTGGCCATAATAGTTAAGGGCCGAGGTGAGCGGTCCGGCACGACGTTGCTGTTTCTGTTTGGCCATGTAATCCGTTGCCGGTTGCGTGGCATTGCGCAATGCTATAAAGGTGTCGAAGTTGTCGTTTGTTGAGGAAGCATTCGAAGTGCTCGAGTTGCGACGCAGTCCTAAATGTTGTTGTTGTTGTTGTTGCTGATGCTGTTGCGGCTGCGGCTGATGCTTGGGAACGGTGGGTAGATTTAGTTTCAGTTGCTGCGACATTGAAGAGTTCGATGATGACGAATTCGACAATGAGGATGAGTTGACCGAATGAGCAGGCGGATGCTGCTGCTGGGTGGCATAGTATTTGCGTAGATTGTCCATCATATATCGATTTGTGTTTGAACTGGTGGAGGAGGCAGCCCCTCCCATAGACGGTGGTGGCTGCAACTGCTTGCTACTAGTGGCATAGACTACATCGGTGGTTGTACTCGTTGGCATAGTCAAATTAATGACACTGCCGGTGGCCATTGGTGTGGCCGTAGTTGTTCCTGCCGCCGCTGTCGCTGTTGCTGGCAGTGCCGTCAGTGGTGCACGTCTTTCCTCTTGCATGTGTTGCTGCTGCTGCTGTGTTTCATTCGTGCAACTGCTGGACACAAAATAAGTTGGCAATGCCACCGCCTTATTCGAACTGCGTGAATAGCGAGCTTCAATGAGATCTGTCTGATGTTGTTTTGCGGCATACAGTTCCTGGGTCTCATCTTCTCCAGCAAGACCACCAAAGCCATAATACTCACTACGATTGCACAGAGACGAGGGCGTTGATGCCCGCTCAAAATCATTGCGGCTGCGTTGACGTTGAAAGTGGGCCAGGTAACTCTCACCAGTGCCCAGGAGAAACTGCTCGGCACTGGCATCCATATCCCCATCCACATCGACATCAACATCTGCATTCTCCTCAATGCCCCGGACTCCGGCATTGGCTTGTCGTTGCAAATGCTGATTGAGAGATTGATAGAATGTGCTCTCGGCAAGATTCTCATTATAGGATGTCGCCGTCGTTGTCGTTGTCGCTGTTCCTGTTGCCGTTGCCGTTGCCATTGCCGTTCCCGTTGACGACAGCAGTCGCTGCTGGCGTTGGTACCAATCAGTCCTGTCCTCGCATTCATTGACTTTGACGCGAATGCGAATATCGCGGGCCATATAATCAGGCTGTGGACCATTCCGTTGTTGTAACTCCTCTGCTCCTCCTTCAATTGCCTCAACCTCATCGTCGTCGTCGTCGTCGTCATCATCATAGAAAAATCTTGCTGATTTAGCGCTTTCCGCTAAAAGCAAATCCTCGCTCTCCTCCAATGCCAAGCCATAGCTTGTTAGGTTATCGAAATAATATTCACACATTTTATCTGGATGCTCGTAACGCAATTTATAGTCAGATTCATTGCTTGTCGGCAAATCAATTGCAACATTATTTGGAATATCCAAATCCCGTTTTGTTGCTGTTGTTATTGTAGTCGTCGGACCACTAAATACTGAGGCATAGTCCGAGCTGCTCATTGAATCCGAGTGGAGCCCATTTCCCTTACTCGTCATCGTTGCTGGTGTCCTAGAAGCCATTGGTAAAGTGCCAAGATTCTCATAGTTGGTGGGAAAACCATTTTGAGCCTGCGATTGACTACGTTTATGTCGACGACGCGGTGTTCCCATTTGCTCCTGTTGCTGCTGCTGCTGCTGCTGCTGCTTGGCAAAGGATCGTCGTTGTGCCCCACTGACCCGACCCACCGAGTGAGCCGATTGTTTGCTTGTGCTCAATTGTTGTTCAAAATTCTGCTCTAGATAGGCATCCAGATAATGCAGATTTTTGCTGAGATCAATCTCAGACTTGTAGCTCTTATATATGGTGGCCTGCTTGCAGCGAGATTCATAGTTGGAAATGTGAGCTCGATCGCTAATGAATCGAAAACTCTCATCCTTGGCCAGGGTATGAAAGCCGCTGAATTCCCCACCGCCGGAACAGCTGCTATCATGTCCCGATTTGAAATTGCGACACTTGTCACGTATCTTCTGAATGCCTTGACGCGTCTTGGCCTGCAGTCGCTCAAAGTAATTGGACTTGGGCGTGGCTGTGGGATGATAGGATGTGTGCTGTATGTCATAGCCACCGCTACCCGATGCACGCATACTCTGTATACTCTGGGTTCGATTGGGATAGCTCAGCTTGAGTTTGGGCAGTGACGGAGGCTCTTCGGCGCGGTGGTGCAGTTTCCGCAATGACAACTGCTTGAAAATGGCCTTCGAACGTTTCGAACTCTTGCTGTGCACGGTGGACGTCTCAGTTGGGGTCACTGAATCAAAATCCTGGCGTTCGAAACGGCAAATCGGAACGCCATGCAGATAATGATGATCAGTGGCGGATGCAGCAGCGGTGGCTGCGGTGGGGGCAGCCGTTGACCTAGATGGCTCAAATAGGCGACGAAGACCACGACCACCGCCGCGCTGTACCTGAACACCGCTGGCCGAACGGCTGACACTTCTCATAGCTGCCGTCGCACTGGTGGCCGAGCGTAAACGAGTGTTCACACTTAGTGTGAGTATTTCATCGTCATGGAATATGGAGAACGGATTTGTGATCACCGTGGAGTTGTCGCCACCAGTCGTTGCTGTGGTGGGGGGCGTTAAGCTGCTTATGGATCTAGTCTTAATATTATGTGCACTATTTCTAGACTTACTTATGGCTACGGCTTCCTGTTGCTGCTGCTGCTGCTGTTCTTTACTATCTAATACAACTACAACTTTGGCTTCATGATGTTGGTTCGGTTTACATATCCTAACCAGATCCGCTTCAGATCTGCAACGTATACGTCGTGTTTGCCGACGCAAACGTCGCAGTTCTTTCAGCGAGTTGCTTTGCTTACGAAAGCGATAGAACGGATTGTTGATACTTAGTTTCTGGAGCAACATTTGTGTCTCCTCTGCACTCAGTTGCATTTCATCTAACTTAATGTCAGCACCTATAGAGTTCGAGTTTGAATGCCCCTCCTCCTGCTGATGATGCTCGAGCATTTCATCTTTGGTCACATTCAAATTGAGTAACTTGCCTGTGGCCTGGGGCTTTAAATCACTATTGTTCATATTGTTCTCCACCTGGCCAATGGTGGTGGTTGGTGGCTTACTTTTGTGACTATTTAGGGAACTATCAGTCGAGGAACTGTTACCCTCGCTGCTGTTGCTGCTGCTGTTGCTGCTAGAGCTACTACTACTATTAGTGTTGCTTTTGCTTTTGCTATTGCTGCTTGTCTTGGCTACCTCAATGGTATTGTTATTATTGCTATTGCTATTGGTCGTTGTTGTAGCCGTATTGTCTTTACTGTCGTTGTTGTTGTTTTGTGTATGGTTGGGATGGGTATTTGTGTTAGTATTGTTGTTGTTGTTGTTGTTGGTGGTGGTGCTGCTGACATTGCTATCAACATGATGGTCTTGGTGTTCATGTTCCGTACTTTCGTTACTATCAATTGCCTGCTAGACTCTAGTGGGCGGTTGTAATATCATAGCAGCCATGCGTACCTTCATTGCCTCCGGCGATCCATGGCCCGGATACTGCTGTTGCGGATGCTGTGAGGCAGCATGTAGTGCCGATGCCGATGCTGCTGCTGCTGCTGCTGCTGCCGCTGCCTGCGCTTGCTGTTGCTGCTGCTGCTGTTGTTGTTGTTGTTGCTGCTGCTGGTGATGATGGAAGCCGGCGGGCGTTGTATAAATCGAATCACCTTGAGGGCCACTCGTGCTATCGGAGCGTGATTTCAAATCGGCTTTCTCGCTGCAGGGAAAGAAACGAGATAAAAATTTTGTTATCGAAAATTTGTTGTTTGCCAAAGTGACAATTGTGTATATGGTTAGGGGGCAATTTCGCTGATGGTGATGATGGTGGTCGAGGGTTGTGGGTCTAATTCGCTATCATTGATTGCCAAATTTTATGCCTGTCGCATATCTGAATATCTATTTAGTTTTTCTCGGCCCACGACCCCTGCGGGCAATTGTTTACTTTGGGTTTTCGGAAATTGTCTTCTAACCTACCAGCACCCCCTTGGCCCCTTCCCCATCATTCCTCACTAAATCAGTGTGGCGCGTGCTTTAATGCTATGATTGATATGAAAGTTTTAGGGCATACAAACTTGTACATATTTATATTTGGCCCTTGTAGGGAATTGTTATTGAATATGGCGGAAATTCAAAATCCATTTCCGCAACCTCGAAAGTATACCATGAAATTTTCACCGCACATTGTGCAATGCAAAATATGGTAATTTCCAAATATGAAATAAGACAAAAGAGGGGGAGGAAGGGAGAAGGCAAGGAAAAACTACAGCCGCCAATGCCTCATAATTCATGTTGGGGGCTTGGCCAACAAAGTGGAATCAACAATGACCGATTGTTCATAGGCAGATGCCGGGTTCTACCCTTCTTCTGGTTGTTGTTCGCTTGGCAAAAGGCGAAACTCGGCAATATTGAATATATGAAATATGTAAAATATTTTCTACAATACACACACATACACACACGCACGACGGGGAACAACATTTTTCATGATGTATGTATGCGTGCGAGTAGGTGTGAGTGTGTGTGTGTGTGTGGCCAGTTGGGGAGCATAAATTGGCACGACAGCACCACCTGTTGGCTGTGTTCTCCTGCATAAAATTTGTATCAAAACGGCCATTTATCTCAGTGTATGGTATGTGTGTCTATGTGTGGGTGTGTGTGTGTGTGTGTGTGTGTGTATGTGTGTGTGAGTGGGGTGAACTAGTATACTTCAACTTACCTGTCTTTATCCGATGATTTATAACCCGTGGAACCTGCAATACGTTAAGAAGGAAATGAAAAAGAGAAATTTATATTAGAAATTGTTTTTGCCATACATTTCTTTAGTTAGAATGAAAACAATTTTAAATTAACTCAGCCACTCTTAAATAGACTATTTCAATATGAGGTATGAAGAACGTATCTGGGAAAGTTTAATGTCTGTTTCTATATTACTCACATTTTTCTATATTTAATACATATGTATATTTCTATACAAAAGTTTAATTTGAAGAATATTCTGTCGTTAACTGAAAACCTCTTTCTAGTCTAAATGGTCAACATATTTGGTTATCAATTTGGCAGAGCATACAAAATTCGTTACACTGATAATCCTTTTAACTACCTGTCTTCTTCCTATACACATTTTACAAAACAAAACGAAAAATTAGTTGTCTGAATAACTTGAAGACAGACAATCGTTTGTATATCTATGTACATACATAGCTCTAGTAATTTTGATGGATATCATCAGATGGTTAAAATTTCATGTTCTGTCGCAAGATCTGTCAAATGGTATTTGACAGCTTGGAAACAGCTGCTGCAGGTCGAAAATTGACAACTTGATTGACAATTGAGTAATTGCCCAAACCCAGTCACTCAACTTCATAAGAAATTTTTACAAAAAATGTAAGTATAAAATGAAAGAATAGAATTTCAGAGCAATTGTCCTGGGGGCGCAGCAAACAGAAAGCATTTGGCAAAAAAAAATATACAAAAGTTTCGTTTCTTTAAATTGTTTTAATGTGGCCCTTTTTTTTTTTTTTCTTTTTGGTTACTTCTTTTTCGTAAATTGTTTTGCAATTGTGCATTTTAATTGCGTGCCAAGGCAAAAGTTTTCCGCTTTGCGGCTGGATTTTGATTTCTAATTAGGCAAGAGGCAAAAGTTGGCTCAAGTTTCAAACATTTGGCCAGTTTTAAAGCTGTTGCTATCAGCGCTTTAAAAGAAAAAAAAAAGTTAGTATGCTAGATGGAACAACGACCATGAAATACCCTGCCAATGAATGCATATTCAAAGTGAATAAATGCCAATTATTGTTTTTAAATCATTTATCTATTAGCCTAGAACAAATTCTGTGTAAATCCTTTATGGAGTTTTCAACTCTCTATCTACTTTAATGTACCCTTACTTTGCCCTCTGGCTAAAGGGTATTGAAAAAAATAGAAATAGAATGGAATTATCCACTACGGGGTATGTAAAAAAAATGTTGTTGGGGAACTGAAAAAAACTGGCACTGCTGGCTATGCCTTTTTGCATAGCCATTGCGTTACTTAGAAGACTTTAACCCTTTTGTTCTGCCGGGGCTTCTGTTCGACAGGAGTGACGACAGAGGGGCCGAGGGGAAAGAAAAACAAGAGAGACAGAGACAGAGACGGAGACTGACTGCCTGGCTGACTGACTGACCGCAGGCATTGGAGGCGGCGTAAAACGCGCTAATGAATATTTTATGAGATTTATTTGAGTTTCGAGTTTCAAGTATGAAAATAGGAAAATAAAGAACACAGAACAGAACAAAAAAAAAAGGAAGAATGGCGCCACATCCTGGCCAGCCATTTTTTTCTCCTTTATACCCTCCACTCATATTTCTATGCTTTGTTGGCAGCATTTGCTTTGTGTGTGCGATTTTTTCTTCCTTTATTTTTTTTTTGATATTTTTTTGCAGTAAGTTGTGTTTTTTGCAATTAGTGTGACAGCGGCGGGAAAAGTTGCTGTTGTTTCTGTTGACCACCGATCCCTCCGCAAAACCCTCCCTTTACTTATTTTCTTTCTGCGAAATTGGGAGGGGGTGGGGGAGTAACAAAAGTAATGAAGAAATGTTTTAATTGTGGCGGCCTTGACGAGGCGTCTGTAATTAATATGCAAGCCCAGTGTTTGAGTTGGTAATTGTCTGCCTCATCACATTGTTTGGCTTCAACACAACATTTTCACTTTAATGAGCATTTATTTTTTGTCTGATGATGATAATGATTTTACCGATCTGTTGATATACTTACTCTTGAAGCAACACTTTTTGCTCTTAATGGCATAAATGCAGAGACAAACGAGCAATAAGATGGCTGCCATGCAGCCGCCAGCGACTCCAAGTAGATAGCTCATTTCATAAGGTTCTGCTCAGTCCCAGGAGCAAAAATAATCCACACGAATGTAATGAGATATATATATAAGGATGTTGAAATGGAATTGTCCATGTTGAGGTTATTTTTGTTGTTGTTGTTGTTGTTGTGGCGGATGTTGATTATGCAAGCATAAAAGGAATTTAATTTTCATATGGATGTAATGCTTGCATTTGAAATTAATTAAAATTATTGGAATATGTATGTATGTCATGTAAGGATGTATGTGTGTGGGCTGTTGATGATTGTTGAATGAGTTATTCTTGTGTTATTTTTATGCAATTTTTGTTGGTATGTTGCATGTGCTAAATGAATCTCCAATGAATGCACTTAGAACAATTAATTAATTTACATGGAAAAGTGTTTAAAACACTTCAAACATTTTTCTAGTCTCATTTACCAAAATGATAAATATAATTAATGAAATAATTTATAAACTTAGTATGAGAATTATAACAGCATTTATAAATGTGATGGGCAACCATTTTAAGTGCATTCGAATGGCATTTTTGGTGTTTTTTGGTAATCGTGGTGTGAAAAAATAATAAGAAAAAAATTTCTATGCACCTGCAAACGTACCCTCCACAATCAAATGAATGGCATGTCGATCGGTACCCCGTTCATTCTCCACAACAAGGTAATAGGGACGCGAATCATGCTCATCTGTCTCATGGATATGCAGGGTGGATAGGTAGCAATCTTCTCGCGAATCCTGTATCATGTCATCGGCACGGAAGCGCTCTGAAATGATGGGAAACGGAAATTACAAAAAAAATGCTCATTGACTTTTTAAATGAACTAATAAATTATATATGGGAATTCGTGTTTAAATGTTGCCATTGTCCAGTTTTAATTGTTGAGTTTAATTGCTCTAAAATTACGCAAACAATTTGTCGATGGATTTTGTGTGAGTGTGTATGTGTGTGTGTTTGTGTGTGTGTGTGTGTGTGTGTGTGTGCTTTCAAGACCACTTGAACCGTTAGAATGAATGTGTGTGAAACTAAGGGGCGGCATTGCAATGCAATTCGCATCGTTTGATTTCTGTCAGTGGCAAGCATGCTGGATTACACGCACGATGGCGAAACGGACAGAGGAGCGGACCTACGGGACATACGCAGACAAGCTGAAAATGAAGAGTAATACGAGAAAGGAGCCGGAGCCAGAACCAGAGCCAAAAACCAAAACCAGATTCGATGCAGTTTAAAGTGAAAAACGAGCAGCGTTTCCATGTGCAGAGCGCCGCGGTGTGTGGCTGGCCCGGTTGCCTGTCTGTCGGTCTGTCGGTCTGTCTGTCCGTCTGTTGTAACAGGGATTACCGGTGGCTGACAGGCATGAGAATGAAGAAGCAAGCCATCCCAATGCCACTGGTAGGGAAGCGTACCATTGTCACGGGATCTACGCGACTGGAGCCAGCTGGAGCTGATGGTCTAGCTACTGGTTGGTTCGGTTCTGGTGCAGCTGCCTGCCAACGGCAGACGCGCGGACATGACAGCGGCATTTTCTTCCTACGACTGATTTTTGGATGCCTGCGATGGCCATGTAATTTGTCTTGATTTGCTTTCGACCAGCAAAACAGCGGCACGTACCATGGAATGCCCTTTCGTTGCTCCTTAACGCCTTATTCAATGCCAAATTTGTGTAAAAGGTTTGTTAATGAGCACTGAAGCGTGCATTGGACAGGACCATGGTAAAGTCGAATCAGCTAAAGGAGAGCCGATCCGTATAACTGTGCGTGACATGTAATACGTTTGATGCGTAGTCTATTCCCCTCCCCCCTTTCTACTCTACAGTGCTAATTGAGTTGCGGCTTATTGATATAGAAAAATGAGGAAAAAGAAAATAACCCAAGAACTAAGCACTTAATTGCATTTTCATTAGCTGCCCAATGAAGCGCACTGCAAAGGGTAAAGGCGAGAGTGTATATGTGTGTGTGTGTGTGTGTGTGGTTGTGGGCATACGCACCTATACCCGAGCCAGCCTCCAGGCGTAGAGAACCCCATTCCCAGGCGACACGCTGTGGTCGCGGATCGGCGCAAACGACCATCGTTAGGCTAGCTGACTCGCCCCGTTTCACAGCGACCGTGTGCATCGAGGGATGCAGACGCAGCACTTGTGGGGCACCTGGAAAAAAAAGTGAAAGAAAATGAAAGAATATTTAGCTTAAAGGTTGGCCAGCTAGAAACAAAGAGTGAGAGAGTGAGAGACAGACAGACAGAGAGAGTGAAAGAACGATGACTGCATAGTTAATCGAGTTGCTGTGGCTGAGGCAGATACAAAGGCAAATAGCTAAAGAATTTACTGCGACTTGAATGCTATGAAAAAATCTTAAAGAAATATGAATTTCTCAAGGACTCACTATTTTCCCTTGATGTTGTCCTTAATATCCTTGATATTTTGCATTCAATTTCTTCTTCAGTTAAACTTGTTGGCAAATGAGATAAACATACCCGAGTATAAATGCTGAACAACTTTACTTTAGGAGAAATCATTCTGAAGACCTCTAAACGATCCGCCCAGTAGTTAGCCAAAAGGATTGACAAATTTTTTATACACTTTTCGTTTTTCTGCTTTACTGATTTCACTGCAGAGCAACATGCAAACACATGAGATAGATGTTGCTGCTGTTGTTGCTGTTGCAGCTGCAGTTGCAACATATAATGAGCAACTCTTTTGTTTCCCTTCTTTTTTTTTAAGTCATACTGTTGATGTTGTTATTGCTGTTTTACGTAGTTAGTTCGTTAGTCACTTTACACACTTACATAGAAACACACACACATACACAAAGACACAGAGAGTGTGGTATGCATTTTTTGCACCATATATAATAGCCGTGGCATTTTTTTCGCTTTTCTACTTTTGCTGGCTCTGCTAAATTGCTCGTGTCCTTGGTCGGTCATAAATTATGTACGTGCTGTGGTATTCAGCACTAAATTTAAATATTTCTTTTTTTTTTTTTCGTTGCTCGTCCTGAACGCTCTTTGCCCGTGGGCAGTGGCCATGGCAGTTTTTTGCATGTTGTTTTTTTTTGCCTTTGTGCGCTGCGGTCATAAGTTCATTTTGATTTTCTGTTACGTTTCGGTTTTAGTTGCTGTGTGTTGCAACTTCACATCGCAGCCACCGCGAAATTGTGTGGGGAGCATGAGGCGAAATCGCAAGCGCTTAAAATGTTTTGCCGGCTTTTTCCAATGTTGCAGTGGTAATTTTTTCGTTGTTGTATTGTGTTGTGTGTTTCCTTTTGTTTAATGGAGTTTTGTGTTTTGTTTTAAGTGTGCATTAGTTGCACAGGGAGATGGCGACTTAAATGAGTTGCTCGAAGCGAGAAAAGCTTGGGGTGTTTCTATCATTGGGACACAGTTGCATGATAAGCTTCGTTTATAGCTTACAAATGGATATTGTAAAATGTAAAAACTTTGAAAATAGGATTTTAATATTATAGTTGGAATGATTTCCAATCCAATTGTTACTGCAATCAAAAAATGTACATTTAAATCGCATATTATAAATTCTCTGCCATCGGCAACAGCTGCTGCTGCTGTAGTTTACAGTGTTGCGGTTTAACAATGACCACAGACAGTAAAGGAAAAAAATACTTCATCATGATAACTTTCTGTCTCTATTGCTCTTGCTCTCTCTATCTCTTTTGCTCTCTGTTATCCTTTATTTGTTACTTACCAACTACTTGCAGCGATACTGGATCAGAAACGGCTACACGTTCCTGGCCATTGATATAACTGGTGGCTCGGCATTCATAATCGCCTTGGTATTCATAGGTGACATTATCAATAACCAATCTTGGCTCATTGCCTCGCTCCACATACTTGGATCCATGAGAGATTCTGAAAATTACAAAAGAAAACAACAAATATTATACAATTATCACAGATGATGGGATTGGGTTTAAAATGTTGGGTGGATTTGAAATTAAAATCAACAAACACAATTTCAAAAGTCTATAAACTTTCGTTATCGTTTATTTGTTGCACTGGCTTTGATTACATTGACTTTGTGTGCAAGTGAATGCAGAAAATATTGAAAGAGAAACCCCTTTGAAGCCTCCTGTCGAAATATCCAGGCCTTCTGCCGATTCCTATCCCTTTATATACCATCCCCATACTCATTCCTGCTTCGGCAATATTGAACGTTGCGTATGAGTTATTTTTGTAAGAGAGAACGCTTGCAGAAAAAAAATATTTGATACATTTTTAATATGAGAAATGCCTTTTATGCTGCAAAATGCTTTGCCGCATCCTTCAGCTTGCGTCCACACGAAATTCCTTTGATAGTAAGGGCCCTGTGTTCTCTGTTCGTTGATACGTTTCCATTGAATTTTAAGTAAAAACTCTTGATTTTATTTAAAGGTGAATAGCCATCAAAAGCAAACTCCGTTTAAAAAAAAGGATAAGAAAAAAAACACAAAATCACGTAAATCAAAGTGACATCTTAGGGCCGGTTAAATGCATTTGCATTTAAAAGTGAATCCAAAGTTTAGTTGGCCAAAAACTTAAGCCTGTCTGTCGACACGAATGTTACGGTTGTAGGCCATTGATTTATTGTCTTACAACATTGGAAATTTTAAGTAAGTACTTTTGTTGATTTTGACACGGCACGCGCCATTTAATGTGCCAGAGAGCATGATGTGATGTGGGGATATGCGTGGAAATTAGTTTTCAACAATTGACATTTAATTTCTGATAAACACGCGCGCGTTCTCGTACGCTTCATTAAGTCAACACGTCAATGCATTGCATGTGGTATTTGTGTTATTAGAATCCTGAGAATCACGTTTATATAGATGTACATGTATTTATGTGTGTACATTAGAGTGGATATTGGCTATAACAGAAATGTGTTAAGATCCTTGCTACAAAAAGTGAAGTATTTGAAAAGAACAAATCACCAGGGAATAAAAGTTCATTAACTGATCCTAAGTGTGGATATTTTTTAAGTATTCTCTCATTCCTTATTTCATTTAAATTTCAAAAACCATAAATGAGATTATATTTTTCCTTCAAAAGATCCTTTAATTGAAAGGTTTTAATTATATATTGAACTGGTTCTTTTGAGTAGATATTTATAAAAAATTGTAAAATGTTCTCATCGACAACATGTCGTATGATTAATATTTTATAATTTTTATTCAGTTAATATAATATTTTAATACTCATAAGTATATTATGAGAAGCCACTCTAATATGCATACATATATATTAATAAACGTACATACATACATAGAATTGTGTGAATGTATGATTTCGTTTGTGGGGTAAGTGCAAACAAATGAAATCACAAAAATCACGTCCGATCTAGGCAAAGCCAGAAAGAAGCAAGACCAAACGACGTGCATGAGAGTGTTTCGAATTTTTCTCTTTCCTTTCCTTATTTTTTTTTTTTTTTTTTTGCCTCCGGCTTTGCATTATTCCTGCTTTGCATACTAATTTTGCTTTCAAAGGAGACTGTGAAGAGGAAACTGGGGTTTTGCCTATAGCAATAGCATATACACAGTTTTCTTGCCATCTTTGTCGATGTTGTTGTTGTTGCTGTTACTTGTTGTCGTTATTGTTGCTTGCACACAATTTCCGCTGTGCAGCTAATTAAAATGACGCAAAACATCAGCAATTGTGTATGTGGTGGTGGTGCTGGTGGGCGTTGAGGATGAGACTTAACGCGCAACAGGAAACGTTCTCACATACGGGAAATGTTTTCTTTTTTCTCTCTATGTACAAGCATAGCCACAGAGCATAGATAGACACACACACACACTAACATACAGGAATTATAAATATGTATGTGGCTGCAATTCATTAGAGCTAGAAAAGAAATAACAAGTTTACGCTCTGAAAACTCAAAGGACCTCAAACATTGATTCCAAGTATGTTCTCTTTGACAGAGAATTATGTATAATTTGCATTTATTCTCAGAATATATCTGACGAAAACTAAACAATCAATTAGAATTTGATCAAGTTCAAGTGGCTAACAAAGTAATGGAAGTTTTTATGAAAGCGAAGTGAAAAATCTTTTACATTTTTCAGTTAAATGATTATTATTGTTGTTCGATTTGGCTTACCTTTGTACCCATTTATAAGATGGTAGAGGATTGCCATCAGCCACGCATTCGAAGGCAGCTGGAGTGAAAAGTGGAGCTGTAGTGAGACGATCCGGGCCAGCTGAAACAATTTTCGGTGAATCTAAAATGGAGCAAGGATGAGAATAAATACGGCATTAGTGAAAAAGTTAGCCAAGCAAACTGAGAGAGAGACTTGAAGATAAATACTCCAAGAGTACTCACATTTCACGTCCAACTGCACCGACAGCTGCTCTGAGGTGCCCACCGAGTTTTGCGCCTGACAGGTATACAAGCCGGTGTCGCGGCGTCCAACGGGACGCAATTGCAACGTTTCCTGCGTAGACGAATCGAGAGAGAGACAGAGAGAGAGAGATGGAGTGAAGACAGAGTGGGTTGGCAATTTAATACAATTACAAATTTCTGCTACACTTAAGATAAATACACGGCAAGGAGCAGCACTACCCACCAACAAGAACAACATAAACAAGGAATGGATATGTAGCAAAAGTTGGAGGTGGCATCTTCAAAATGAAACTTACCTGCAAGCTGGCTATCTCGGAACGTCCGGCCCTACGCCAAACGATGCTGGCCGGTGGATTGGCATCAGCCACGCAGCGTAGTACAAGCGCATCCTTATCCTCTTCCAAGTCGATTTCCGGTGAGCCAATTAGACGAATGGTTGGCGCGTCTGTAAGCAACAGAGAACCAGAAGTTGGGTAAGCAAAATAAGTAGAGCAAACAACAAGTCAACAACGACCAAGCCGACCAAGTTGTACTTCTTTGGTCAGGGGTGGTTGTGTTGGGTGTTTGCCTGCTTGACTGCCTGCCTGGTTGGTTGGTTGGTTAGACTTGGACGTTGTGAAAGGACACAGAATCTGAACTCTTGAAATTGCTCAACAAAACAGGAAATTGCAGCAAATTGTTGTTAATTTAATTGTTACAGTTGTCTGTTTAGTTTTTGACTTTCAGACTAAATCAAATGACGGCACTTAGACCTTCTACATACAAACAATTTAAAACTATATGCGAGGTTTTCTCTGTAAGTGGGAATATGTGTCAGGGCTAGTTTGATACTCACATCTCACATCGATACGGGCCTCGACGGGCACAGACTTTGCCGAGTAGGACTCATGGAAGGCCAAACAGCGTAGCATATCGCCATGACGTTCGCGCATCGCGGACACTTGCACCTCTGAGGTGGCCGACCAGGTGCGTGGATTATCCGGTTCGGTGATATTCGTTTGCGGGTGTATGGCTGGGATTTCTTGGTCGCCTGCAATGAAAAGTTTCAATAACACCAATCAGAGGAAGAACTGGGTGAACACTTACCCAAATACCATTTAAGTGTGGCCGGTGGATTACCATAATGCGAGACACATTTGACTGTCGCCATGGAACCAGCATCCACTGTAATATTGTGTCCTGGCGGCACGTGTACGCCTTCATATTCGAGACGTGGTCGTTGTGGCGCCACTGCAAATAAATGTGAAATGCACTCGGATTAGTTAGCGTTAGTTTAACTTGCTGCTGCTGTGTGTGTGTGGGTTGTCGATTTAATTAAAACCTTTACTTACCACGCACAACCAGACGAACTGGTTGACTGGTCAACGCATCCTGTGTGGTAAAATCACTAGCTGTTACTTGGCACTCCCACGCTCCGTCATCAAAGTCCAGTGTGGCCGAGCGTATCCACAGGGAGCAATCGCCACCGATTTGCATGGGCGGCGGATGAAGATCCAGATGTAAGACATTGCCATTGTCATTCGTTGGCAGACGTGAGGCCCATTCGTATTTCTTTGTATAAATGCCAACGGGCTGAGGAGAGAGAGAGAGAGAGAGAGAGGGCATTGCATTAGTAGTACAACAGCTAGGAAAATTGTTCGGGCAGGATGAGATGAGGCCAATAGTCTGGGCGTAGTGGACATGTTTAGCATGTTTAACTTTTCGATGTAGTCAGGCGTGTAATTTCATCTACGATTTTGCAAAGACATGCAGGTCCAGGATACGCCCTATCCCCCTCTACCACCACAGCCACAGTCTCCTATTAACTACGTGTCCTTTAACTACATTTGCAGTTGGCAGTGTCGTCATCCTCATCATCATCATCATCATCGTCATTATCAGTATCAGTCGTCGGCGTCGTCGTCGTCTCTGTCCGGTTGTTGTTTCTGTCTCTAAATTGGCATTAGTTTGTTTGCTAATTGGAAATTAAATTACAATTAGTGATCTTTGAGCGTGGCCCGGACTCGCCTTTAAGTATTTATGTCTCTGTCCCTGTTGCTTTTTGTATGCTTCCTAATTGCATTTGGGTTTGGTGATTCGACTGTTGAATGGGTTAAATTAATTATGACTTTGCATCTTTTTTTTCCTCCCTTTAAATGATACCTCAAAAATACTAAAATTCAATGCCTCATTGCAGATGAAACCATCTGATAACAATTTAGCTTTTGTCATTTCAGTAATTTCATTTATTTTTCAATTTATTTTCTCAAAAGTCTCACGGAAATTGCTAGAAATGAGTTTTTATTTAATAAATGTGCAATAGAGTGTAGTCATAAATATTATTTGACATGTGTCAAATAGTTTTCTAACTTTTGGTATGTACACATATGAGAACACGAGCGTCTTGTTGAAATTGTTTCAAAAAAGGGGTAAACTAATAGATATTAAGTTTGGAATTTTAAAAAACTTATTAATCACTGTTTGACCACGCCACTGATATCAAGTATACGTACATTGTATCTATGGCATCTGTACACATTTTGTTAAATATATTCTGCATAGCTTGCGGTGAATGTATGTAGTTGATATTGTAAATATATATGTAGATATATGTAGGTGGTATATATAAGCAAATATGATTTCATATAACTGGGAATTGTCCAGCCTCTATCTTGTCATTCATTCTATTTATTTTTGGTTTTTTTTTTTTGGTTTGATAACAATAGTTTTCTATTTCAAACATTTTTGTGTCCTATCTGTGGCAAGGCATCGTCTGGCCATGTGACCAAGGGTTAAGCGACTGTCAAACACGTATGGATGTGTGTGTGTGTGAGACGGCACAAACTCTGCCAAACTGCCAGAATAACAATTTGGGTGCCACAAAAAAAGAAAAAACCCCACCCCAACAAATATTTGCCTCTCATTGTTGTTGCTGTTTGCCATCAAGGCAAAAGCCAAACTATTTCTGAATCGATATTCATATGGATATAATTTTCTATATTTTCCCATTTTTGGCCAAAAAGGAAATGCATATGCAAAAAAGAGAAAGATACAGAGAAGAGAGTGGAGGAGGAGCGAGAGAGGGAAAGTTGGCAGTTCGTTATGTTTGTTGTTTACGTTTACGGTTCGAACCGAAAATTACATTTACACAAATGACCAACAAATCGATGTTTGAAATTTTCATCTTGAAAATTATTCGTCTAACTAATGCCAGGAAGTGCAGTCACAGAAATTTCGATGAGGTGACTCGACCTCATAAAATTTCAAATTGGTCATCTTTTCATTTAAATTTTGGCATATTTAGGTGAGTAGTGTCTGGCCAAACTGTGTATATGTATATAAATTTCACATACACTTCAGAGATATCCAAATTGTCTACTTATGATAACTATATGCAAAATACATGGAAAACTACACAAACGGCATGCAAAAATGGAAACGAAAGGCAACGTACACGAAAAATGGGATAAATATGCAAAACTAAGAAGAATTTTAAATGAAAGCCAAACACACTTGTGCGAGAGTGTGTTTCCATGTGTGTGTGTGTGTGTATGTGTGCTTATGTATGAGTATGGAAAAAGGACACACGATGCATGCAAATGCTGTTGGAGACACAAAGCATGTAAACATTTAAGTATGGAATGCAAAAGGCGTATCGAAGACGAAATATGTAGACGAAGAGGCGATGCGCAGCATATGAAAAACTACATTTGAAAATGCTTTGTGATTTCTATTGTGTCCTGCGATCCACTATACAAAACCATTTTCAAAGGAGTTGGTTGGTGGAGAGTAAGCAAATAAAAGTTATGCTTCAAACGCATACAATTGCCATGAATAACAAAACAAGCAGCAGTGGAAAAAGCAACTCCTCCGACAATCTAAAGTATCCCAAAGATGAGCCAAAAATTCGTCTGCATAATGAGGTTTGGCCTCTATGGAATGGCATATCCTACCCCAAATAAACTCACTTATACATAGCAGTATGCAAATTAACGCTGTTATGTTTTGGTCCTGGCAATAACAATAATAACCTATGAGCAGAGAATACTTTGTGGGTTAAGAAATTCCAACATTATCTTTTCCTTTTCTTTTTGCACTCGAAAGTTAAAACTAGCAAATATTTCTTTAAAAATAAATTTGGGTTTTATGTCAGGTAACAGAAACAAAAAGTTAATTGAGTTAAATGAAAAAAAAAGAAAAGAAAAATCATTTCTATGCTTCTTTTAATTTGAAGTGAGAGAAAAATGTTGTATTCAATTTCAACAAAAATAAAATAAAAAGAAATATTTTTGAATGAAATTTTTACGAGAAATTCAATTTGTTAAAAACTACACTACAACTCTTTTTTTTTTTAAGAAACGAGAGTAATATTTTCTATTCTCTTTTATTGAATTTACAATGAGATGAAAATGAATTTGACACAAGTTGAGAAAATATTTTATGTAGTTGCCATTATTGGCTTTAAAACATATTTATATACTAATGTTGAAAGTGGTGTGATTCGTTTTGGGAAATCTAATTTAGTTTGTTTTCTATTTACTTTTTTTTTGGACCTGGGTCACGGAGTTTCGATTAAAACTTCAGCTGCCAAACGGCACCTAATCAAAGACCAGGCGGCTCTCTTTTACGACAAAAGAACTCCCTTAACTCCACAACTTTCATTATTGGGTTCGTTCTGGCCAGGGTGTAAATTACTTTTTTGCACACACACACACACACTGATACAAGATACAAGCACACATGCCATGTTGGTTGGGCTGGCAAAACAACACTTAATTGAACCGCAGGATGCGCCTAGCATACGAAATGACTTGCTTTGCTAGCTTGCTTGCTTGTGTCCAGGACAAGCAGGACCAAAGCACGTATGTGCCAGAGTTTTTCCAAGTTATAACTTTAATCAAAATATTTATAAACTATAGAGGGACGAAAGTTATCGTCGATATGCATTGTGAGATGATATAATTACCTTGTTATCCTTTTGCCAAGAGCATGTGCCACGTTTATCGATTACTTTGCATGAGAGCAACGTATCCTGTCCAGGATTGACTTCCGTGTATTTGGGTTGTTCCGAAAATCTTTGATAGCCTTCAATTCCTGCAAACAAAAAAAAAAAAGTTAGAGAAATTCTTACAAGGAAATGCTAATATGTAAGAAAGTCAGTCTCAGCGCATTTTATTGCGTTGAAGCACATTTATCTAGCCTGTGTGTGTGAGTGTTTTCCTGTCGTTATCATAAACTACTTCCGACGGCGCATGTAAGTATGCTATACTTTTTTAATATCTCTCGTTGCATTTGTCACGCTCTCACAGAATGCTGGCAATTATGAACGCTTCGCGCAGCATGGCCGCAATTTGCTTATCTTGCCAGGCAACATACATATATAGAGAGAGACAGTGAGCCAGTCAGTGGCGGAGCTGGAATGGTTTTCGGTGGGGGTGTGTGTATACTACTTTCATTATCATTTGGGGGGGATTCACAGAAAATTTATGTTAATTGCTGGCATGTTGAATATTTTCTCCGCACTTGCACTCAATTACACCAATTACAGGTAGAAATTACATGCGCTGCTTGCTCACGATAATGGCAATGAGGTAGAGCAGTTTGGCTTGCCAGTAAGCAGATGGTAAACAAGTATTTAGTTCGAGTACAAATACGAAGCTCTAGTAAATGTCAAGAGTTAATCAAAGCAGTTGGCTTTTTAATTACCACAATGGAACTGCTGCTGAGACACTTGCTGCTAAGACTTTAGCTTTTCAATGACAAACTTTTGTTCTTTTTCTGGCCAATAAATATGGGTATAAACAAACAATCGCAAGTTTTTGTATATGTTAAGCTGATTTCGTTGCGTGTATGCTGACAACACGTGACCAGTCGGGACCAGCTACGTCATATTTGACATGCCAAGCATTATGTACGCACACACACACAACAAAACCACACCTACAACACACACACACACACACTCGCTGGGGGATTCGTTCACGCAATGATTTATTACGCGTGATTGGCGTGATTGCCACTTTGCTGCCTTATTTCATCTTCTCGTTATTCGCTCGGTGTCGTCAACCATATAACACTTGGAAAAATGATTTTCAATAATACTTTTTCCCATAAGCCTTTTTAATTTTTAATATTCTAGTATCCATAGTTCTGAATATAGAATTATATAGATCAATTGATTTCATTTAAGTAAGCTTTACCTAATTCCATTATTATGTTTTTTTTTTTGTTAATTTTGTTCAGTGTATTTATGTAGGACTTTGGCATTTTATCGCTTGTTTTGTGTATAAATTGGCTTTGTATTTCAATTAGGATGCGTATCCGGAACATGCAACATGCAATCGTAGGCCATTTGATTTATTTTTGCCACAAACCTAATAGAAGTTGGCTCAAGTTTCATGTTGTTTCGTTACGCTGGGCAACTTAATTGAAACGCATTGAAATGTAAAGATTTGCTTGGCCAAAAACCGCAGGGGAATAAATAAAGCTATGAAAAGAATAAAAGCAAACACAAAAGCAACGAAGAAGGACGCAGAAGGCAACATAGAAGACGGCAAACGCCTATTTGCATGCGGCAAATAAAAATATTAAAAATAAATAAGCAAAGCAACGAAAAATTTGAGTTGCCAGCTGCGGCACGGCCATACAAAAAGGCAAACACACAAACAGAGACAGATAGACAGGGAAAAGAACGGCGACGTCGACGGCAATGGCAATGGCAACATCTGTGGGCCATATCTAACGCCCAGATGCGATTGCAGTTTTGCTGACTCCTCTGACTGTGATGTTGGTCCTGTAAATGGTTCTGTTGCTGCTGCTGCTGCCGCTGCTTTTCATCCAGGCTTCAAGTGCGTGTTGCTGAGTGCTGCTTACAGAGTGTAGTTGTTGGTGTTGGTGTTGGTGTTGCTGCTGTTGCTGTTGTTTCGCTCGTGCCATGAAGTGGCATTGGCTTAGTCTGTTCCACCACTCCACTCCACTACACTCGCACTCCACTCTACACCATTCTACTCCACGTTTTCGAGAGTTCTACGTGCCTGTGCACTGCCAACAAGGATAACAATTACTCTAGTAGCATGTCCGGCATGCCGCTGCTGTCTCATCTATTCTGTTGCTGTTGCTGTTGCTGCTGCTGTTTGTTGTGTTTTCTTCTTTATATTTATTTTCAATTGTTTAGCGCTTAAATACTTTGAACGCCTGTTTAAATAAGAAATAATTTTTCGTTTTCGTTTTTGTATTTTTTTCGGTTTTTTTTTTGCTTAAGCGCTATATTTTGCGTGTGCCTGGCTGAATTTATTGCTGCTGCCGCTCTTCAACATGTCAGACGCACACTTTGCCCAAAAGCTCCACCTACTACTCCCTAGATTCATTTTCCCCAATACTCCTAGCTCCTGGTTTCTCGTTCCTGTCTCTGTTTCTGTTCCTGTTCGTGCTGTTTACTTTTGATGATGCATTGCAGCGTAATAATTTCACGTATATGTCCAAGCCACAAACACACACACATACACAACAGCAACAGCGCAAAAGCCAGTATAAATAGCGTATGCGGTTCACAGTTGAACTCCTCTTAGCGTCTCTGGTCAGTTATAAAATGCCTGAAACATCCAAGTGTTTGGCCAAGTGACATTACTCATACGCCATATAGTCCTCGTCCACACAAAAGTATGTATCTATATTTATGTAATTCGTATGGGCGAGGAAGAAAATTTAAGAAAATTCCTATTAGGGCAAGTCTTCTCTGTTGTTAGCTTCTATTCAAACACAGACAGTTCGAAAACTGTCTTGACACCATACACCTCCTTCCACCCGCCGCGCTTCTGTTTTGTCGGCAATCAATGAAAGCAATTTATGAATCTCTTGTGCAATTCTTGCCAAAATACAAACGAGCTCAAGGACAGTGTATAGAAAAAAAAATAGAAAAGGTATTGCCAGATACATACAAACGATAACATAAAGATGAATAAAATTCTATGCAAATCAAATATGCACGATGATTTGTAAATTTTCAAATTTATTACATATACCTGTTAAACCTACATATATATATATATATACGTCGTGTATATGTATGTATCGTCTGTTTATAAATATAAACCTCTTTTCACCAAAGCTCGTCTTACAAGGTGCTAAGCAAACATGCAAGCCGTGAGGATTATAAGCAGTGCTGAGAGAGAACCCCACACAATCAAATGTGAAAAAAGGAAAGAAAAAAAGAATATGGGAGGGGGAAAAAAATATGAAGAAAGAAAAAAAGCCAAACCCGCCCTAAACAACAACAGCAACACGCAAAATACAACAAAAGCAAAGCGCGCAAAAACGTTTACATCTCCAAAAGGAAAGTTGCCGCCTCATGTTGGTAGGAGGTTTGTATGAACGATGTTACGTATGTGTGCTTGGCGCTCTTGCCTTGGGATCCTTTTGAATGTCCTTAGCCAGGCCACGCCTTCAACCTACTTAAGCATAATGATATATTTAGCTTGCCAAGTGATTGTTATTTGATATTCAACAGATTTCTCTTTTGCCTTTGTTAGGTTAAATCGATGCGTGTTGTTATTATTTCATAAGCTTTGGTCGCCCTTGTGCCAGAGCACTGAGTATCCTTAGAATCTCTCTCTGTGTGCGTGTGTGTGTGTGTGTGCATTAGTCACAAACTCGAGAAGCTCTTTGGGCAACAGTGCGTATGCATTATCTATGCCAAGCATCTTTTAAATAAATAAATATAGAAATATGCACTAAAATTCATGCTTTACCCAGAATCGAAAAGTATTTCTAAAAAATGGAAATGAATTTGAAATGGAATCGAATTTTGGGGAAAGTTTAACCAGGCAAGGTGACTGTAATTGGATTAAATCTAAATCTAAATCTAGTTATGTGAGTTTATATATGTATATACCTTTCTATTGTTCGAACCACTTGTATGAAGAGCCAAAATGATGTATCACTTTGTTCACAAAAGAAAATATGACAAGTGATTTGCAAATTGGCTTAAAACACTTGCATAAACACATAGTCGTAAATACACTCATCGCATCACCCACCGCCCACCGTCCACCACCCACCGCTCTTGCCCGCCCGCCCATTCGCTTTACACTTAGACAATAAACGACAGTTTCTGTTGTTCACATATTTCATATTTTCATAGCTCATTGAATCGAACGAGAAATGGGATGGAACGGTTTTCTACCGTCGCTTAGTCGACACCTTCTCCCCATCCTCCCTCTTCCATCTTTCAATCTCTCGGATTCCGACTCTGATTCCGACCTTCATTGTTGTTTGACACTCAAAGTTTATGCATTTATTTGTATGTAATAGCAGCAACAAGAGGGCCTTCTGTGCTCCTTGATTTATTGTATTGTACTTTTGTATTGTAATATTTTGTGTTCGAGTGCACGCCAAAGAGGCAGGCTCTTCAATGGCGTGTATCCACTCTATCCCGCCTTCGCTTTTTTAGCTTCTCCTTTGGTGTTGAAATTCATGTGCCAGTCAAGTAGCTACTTGAGCCTGTCATTTCTTTTATTTCTTGAGTGGAGAGTGTTAAAATTCTGTTTTAGGTCAAAGTTTCGTTTAGTTTCACAAAACTTTTACAACTCGCAAACTAAAAACCTTTTTCGATTATAAATACACACACACACACACACACACACACAATTTAAATCTCCTCTTTTTGTCAGAAAAATAAAAATGGGACTAATGTAATATGTCATGTCAGAAACACGCTAATCCTGCCCCTTTACCCCTGCACTCCTTACACTCAAACACATGCACACTCTCATGTCCATACAACGGCGACTATCTCACTTAATATGCAAAAAGGAATTTCTGTGCGGCGAGTTTCACCTATGGCCAATTCATTACAATTAAAACACCCGCAGTGTCAAGGTGTATGTGTATCTGTGTGTGTGTGCGGATTGGATGGCATGGCAACCCGTAGAAATTGTGACAAATAAGGGTAATAACAATTAATTTAGATAAATCTAACTCATACTCCGTCTATTCGTATAAAGAAATGGCCGCGAAAAACGAAACCATTACGGTTTATTTTCGACCTGTTCCTCTGACACGCAACTTTTAACCGATTAACCCGTGTTTGTGTGTGTCCTTTTTCGCTGATAATCATAAATAAGTCAATTATATTATAGGGCTTATGGTAACTTTTCATATTGCAGCAATCACAGTTTTCCTCTCCACAGCAATTCAATTGAATGAATGCAAATGATAACCAATGACAGGCAAATTGCTGGTCTTAACATATCCTGATTCCAAGCTAGTTGACGACAACTTTGTTGCTTATTGATAAAAACTGATTAAATTGCACTTTATTATTCGTGTATGTGTATCGATGAGTGTGTGTGTGTGTTTGTTGATGTTTGCGTGTTAACTGATTGGCTCTATAGAAAGAGAGAGAGAGGGGATGGGAGATGGCGATAAAGCCAGGCAAATTGAGCCATATTAATCCAGCAATGGCAGGGGGCAGGGGGGTAGGGACGAAGGACGACTTTTTGTTTGTTTTACAAGGGCCACTGGCCGCAAAACACTTTTGCCCAAATTAGTATAGTTTGCCAAAGTTATTATTACCCTTAATAATCATTATAATAATATCAAAAGCAAATAATAGTCCAATTGAATTAATTTATACCATGGTGGGAGGTTACTACTTTTGATTTGGCATTTGATTGACTGATTTGATTGATTAGATATGCCTAAAGTGGGCTTGCCTCTAATTGAGTATGCATATGGATTTTGGAGTTTCAACACACTCTCAGGAGTGGATTAAACAAATAAAAGGGACAAATAAAAGGGACTCATTCTATTCCCTTCTCTTTGACGAGCAGCAAGTGTAACAGAACAAAAGAATCCAAAACTAAGTCTGCCCTTAACTCATGAACAAATTGATCCTTCCCTGGTAAGCCACATCATTACAGTACCTCTGCAGTTACTTGGGTTGCATTTAATTACAACATCTTGGCACACATTAACGGGTATTTGAATGCCTACTTCAGCCATTCATCGTTCCCCCCTTATGTATGTCCACCTACCACTCCGATGCTCTCAGACTTGTTAGCACTTGAGCACGTTACGCCGTCTTTTGCAGGCACTTAATGTGACTTCTCACTCCTTTGTTGTACGCCGTTGCCTAAAAACAATGCAACGTCAACACAGACAAGCAAATTCTGCAGCACGGAAGCGGAAGTCATTGTTGTCGCACAATGGCGAACGCGTCGCAATTATAATAATTTTGATTGCGCTCGTGCCATAGGAAGGGGGGACAGTTGGCCAACCAACCGACGGTTGGTCCCCATGACGATGGATACTGCAGCCAAAGGCAGACGCAACTGCATGTGCATTCAATTTGCTGTTGTTTCGTCTGGTTTTGCTTTTTATTTTTCTACCTTTCTATGGAAGGACTCACCTAGCTAGATGGCTGTCAAGAGATGACTATTAAGTGGTACAAGTAGTGCACATGTTTGTTTTCAATATATATATACTAAAACTAATTAGCTGCACAAACAAACCAATTAAATAGGGTAAGTTTCTTGTGGGAGAGAGAGAGATAGAGCGGTCATTTAATTACACAAATTATTTGCCACAAAAACCTCTGATATACACACACCCATACACATAGAGAATGCCCTTAAGGACATGCTCGTGGGTGGGGGGGAGGTGAGTGGGTATTTGTCGATGTTAGTCATCCTTGGATTTAAAAACAATTTTCTTGAAAGCTTCCAGACATTGGCTTTGATTTGACTAAGTAAACTGCCCTAGACCAAAAAAGTCCAAAAGATAGTCTAAGAAAGAGAGAAGAAGAAGCAAAATAAACTAAAATAAAGAATAGGGAAAAACTGAGAGAGAATTGCTTACTTAGGGCTGTTGCCTCTTGGTCATTGGGGGAAACTCTTAGTCATTTGCTTTTAATTTGACTCGAGGGCGTAATTAAAGAAAAATGCCAAGCCAAAGCCCTTTGATTGTGTCTAGCCAAGAGGAGGAGAGTAGAAATGCAAATCACAGCAAATAGAATGAAATGCAAGGCATAGTCAGAGTCAGAGACAGAAACAGAGAGAAAAGAGACAAAGTAAGTAATGTGATAATTGTTTTAAGAAACTAACTCTATCTCTATCTATGGAAAAAGACTGTAACGACATATATACATACATAAATCCCGTTTAACCTGACGTTGCAAAGCCAAAGCGTTGACTTTGTGAGGCTCTGGACTAACACATAAATTTGCCTTTGTTTCCACTTACATAACATGTCCTGACGTGTTATATATAACGGCAACTTTTACTGCTGACTCGCTGCCAGGGCTAACATAGAACAAGAGTGCAAGAGAGCGAGACAAGCATACACAGAAAGAGAGAGAGAGAGAGAAAACGAATGAGACAGACAAGTTAGCACAAAAAAAAAAGTGCCAAAAAGCTTGCAAGTTTGAAGCAGACGAAGTTATGCAAAGTCAGCAGCGGACATTGACATGAATGTGTGTGTGTGTGTGTGTGTGTGTATGTAGGTGGCCTGGGAATGGGCGTGGCTGTGACTTAGACTGTGAATGTGAATGCTGGGTGATTCAATTTGCAGTTGTGACACTGCACACAGCACTCCCAACGTAAAGTCAAATTGCCATATTTCATCTATGACTTTTATGACTTTTTCTTTTATTTTCCTCCCAAAAAAAGAAAACCCCACACCACTCTCTCCCTCCCCCGGTTTAGTTAGTTTTCAATGTTTTCCTTTTTTGCGTTGCAATGAATTTATATGCACACAGCAGCATCACTTTATGAACTTTCACACACATTTCATTTACACGTATTGCTTCACGGTTGATTTTTTTGTTTGTTGTTCGTTTTTGCTTTATTGAAGGATCTTAAACATTCGATTCAACATCGACCACGCATTGCAAAAAATAGCTTCTGGCCATTTTACAATTGTCAGTGTTCACCTGGAACTGTAGGGGACATCTCTGCATGGCAAGGATACGCACACAGATGGTTATCTGTAAGGCAAAGGGATTGCATTGCTCTTCGATGAATTCAATATCCGGCAGATGAAGTGTATAGCGTGAAGAGTGCCTCATGCGAAATATCTCACATTTCTTATAGGCATCCATCATAAATGTTGTAGCATTATCTTTGGGTTCCGGCATAAACTTGTCAAGATTTGTTTGGATATTTGCCATGTCCAGTCTATACGGTGGATCGGCATCGATATAACCAGAGCCAACATAATTGCATTCCTCAATGCACTAATGTAAATGTAAAACGATGATTGGGTAACAACAGAATTGATTATAACTACATAACTCCCATTCATCCATCCATACCATGTTGATGGTGTAGAGTTCGGCAAACGTGAATTGTCTTCCATGAGGTAAATTCAGAGTTGCTCTGCACTCAGCGTTTCCTTTGTCCAAGCTGGGATGGGTCAATTCACAACAGGATAAGGATAGAAGCTGGTCGAGAAATACGATATACTCTGGTATATAATTGATGTGTGTGAGAAAGAAATTCAGCATGAAATTAAAGTCGATTAAATTTCAAGTGATTAGGTTTAACTTTGTTCAGACTATGGAATATGGTTCTTTCATTCCTTTTCCATTGTTGACCCCAGTTAATTAAGGCCAAAATCATTCATTATCACCTTATGGCCAATCGCTTTAGTAATAATGCGTTGGTACACTTTGGCCATGCATTTTAATTAGAATTTTCTCGTTTTGAATTTCAATTTCACATACTTGCAGAGAAATATTCCAATAAGTTTTCACTTACACTGGCATTTTTCTTAAAGGCCTTGCAATTTATATCACCCACTATGATGGCAAAGCGGAAACAAATCAAAAGCTATGAAAATTAATGAGAGAATTGTGAATTTCAATTGAAAATTTCTTGCATTGCCATTCAATATGACTTACCAACCAAAGGCTGAGAAGGCCATGATGTTGTTGTTGTTGGTATTGCTGCTGCTGCTGCTTTAGCCCAGCCATATTGACGTCTATGCTAAGAATAACTGACTAACAGAGCAAGCAATTCGGTTCAGTTGAGTTCATTTCAGTTACAAATGAAACGCTACATTACATTTTGGCAATTAAAATAAATTGAATTATCTGTTTTTGTCTGGCCAATTAGCGTTGCCAATGGCAGTCAGTTGACTGACTTTAGGAATTTATGTGGATGTGGGCCTGCAAATCAAATAAACACCTTTGTACAAAGAAGAGAAGAGCTTGGCCCCAAAAAGCAAGTGTGCAAGTGGCCAGCTGGCAGGATATGGTGATTAATTACATTGACACTGGCACGCAATCAGACGACAATAGCAACGAGCAGGCAGCCAGGCAGGCAGGCAGGCATTACGTATACGTCACGTTGCTCAAGTTGCTCTTGCCATTGCTCTTGCCATTGCCTCAAGGTCAGTTAATAAATTGTTTGGCGTTGTTAACTAAATTTTGATTACCACAGTCAGTCAGAGGCGGTGGGCAATGGACGATGGGGCGGGTTATGAAACACTTTTACTTGATTTATTGATATGCTAATTGAGTGTTTGCACGTTGGACCTTTTTCTTTGCTCCTGCTGTTCGCCTTTCTTTTTTTTGGAATTGCGATGTCGTTCGTGTATGTGATGTTGTGAGGGGGGTGTTTCGAAAGGGGGGAGGATTTGGAAATTATGAGCCATGGCACGCCATTTGCCTGGTAACTTTGCTTGTTGTTGCTGTTGCTGAAATTAATTGTAAATGGTTGTAATTTGCTGTTGCCAACGCTGTTCTCCATTCAACGTTCAACGTTCACCGTTCAGTGTTCGCTTTTACAGTTTAATTGCAGCTTACGATCCTGAACTGTGCAGACCTTGAAACGGACAAACGGTCTTGTGATAGGGGGTGCGGGTTATGGAGGGGAGACCTGCCTTAATTAATTTATGGCCATGGCCAGGACTCTCGTTAAATACACGTCATTTGAAGTTCGAGCGTGTTTAATGTGACGTATGACTGATTTATGTTGATGGAGCGAAGCAGTTTAACTACCAAAAGAGGCGCCAATTGACTTGAATTGTGGCCCAATCGAATCGAGGAGGG